>NW_017617844.1:2664386-2894386 GCF_001879475.1 Ipomoea nil | reverse complement strand
CATCCAAAATCATTTACCTGTATACATATAATTTTCAAGATATACAAAAATAACAAATAA
The DNA here is from genome assembly GCF_001879475.1 of Ipomoea nil. NCBI lineage: Eukaryota > Viridiplantae > Streptophyta > Magnoliopsida > Solanales > Convolvulaceae > Ipomoea > Ipomoea nil. The sequence continues at coordinate 2,894,326 of NW_017617844.1, read as the reverse complement.
AGTTAGCAACACTTTGCTAAGTAAAGTTTACTCCACCCTGTAAAATAGTTTTTTTTTTTTTTTTATAATAAACCTTTTCAAAATATACGTGGAGATATACTTTTCAAAAATCAATTTTCGTACATACACATGGAGGATTAATATTTATATATGGAGAAATAACCATCTCTTCAAAATCCATTTGGAATCTGAACCAAGACCTATGTGCACACCCCCAGCAGATTCCAAGCCACTGGGTAGTATATGATCCAAGTAGTCAGACTTCTTTCTGACTACCCCGTACTCATACATTTTAGAAACTGGATCATAACTTATGTGATACACCCTCATGGGATTCCAAGCCCAATGAGCAGTAATAGGTCCATGTGAACAGTAACTCTCTTTTACGGAAAACCACACAATATTTTGATTTCTTTAAAATAAACCATTTCTCCACATATAAATACATTTCTCCAAAAATAGCATTTTCTCCAAAATAATTCCTCCAAAATATTTCTCTAATCATATTCAATAGATTTATAATATCCCACAATTGTACCACTTAACATACTATATACGCATTCACCTTCAAATTACGATGTGTACCAATAATATATACATACATCCAAATTTTCCACAGATATCAACCAAATAATTTCTCGTTTCAAATATCACAAATTTCACAAAGATGAAGACCACATAGCAAACAATATATGCATGCACAATTTAATAATTTTTTACCACTTTAAAATACGAACATTCATATATACATTCACATATATATTTACATACAATTCAATTATGAAAATAGAATAAATTATTAATATTATTTTTAATATACATACGAATAGCAGAAATTTATGTACATATATACTTTACTTGAAAAAGTACATATAAATTTATATAGAAATGCATACATGCGTACTGCATGAAAATGAAACTATTTTTTCCTTTGAACAGAAATTATATATATTCATATGTACACTTTACCAAACAACCTCACATATTCAACAATAATATTTGCTCATATGCCATAAAACTTATATTTCTCAGTACATCAGAAAAACATACATATTTACAGAGTAGAATAAAGAAGTGGACATAAACACTTACCTGGATTCGTACAATCAATCACAGACCAGAATCGAGTCCTACGTTTACTCCTCCGCAAACTCTCCTTCTAACCAGGTTGAAGGTTCATATACACAAAGAAATCACATATAAACATATAATAATCATAGAAAATTTTACCCCAAGACAATTAAATAAACTTACGAATTGATGACTCTAGATAGAAGAACGGAAATTGACATGCAGACATTCTCTTTCGCTGAAGCCGGAAGTGGGAAAAAAAATAAGAATGTTTCGGCTCAAGATGATGATGAAGGAGGGGAGGGTTTAACGAATCGGCTACTGATGAGGAGGACGGGAACAATTAGGATGAAAACAATTAGATTACTACTGAAATACTCAACTAATAATTTGTATTATAAATAATAATTCTAGTTGTGGGGCACTTGGGTAAGATTATTGTATATCTACCTTTGTACATTGGATTATGACTTAGTGGATTGGACGCCTATGTGATCGTCCCCCAGACGTAGATACACACTGTATCGAACTGGGTAAACATTGTGAGTGTTCGCTCTGTGTGTTTGTTTATTTTTCTCTGATGTTCGCACCATGATCTATCATTACTAAGTATGTGCTTAACTGAATCTATCAGTTTTCTAAGTTAGCAAACTATTTCTGATAATTTTCGTAAAACGAGGAAATGCAAAATTACATGTGGTATCAGAGCTTTTAAGTCTACATAGTGACTTGGTCCGAAGGGCTATCTTTTTTGCATTCTCTCTGTTTTTGTGGAAGTCTGTCTGTGTGTTCGTTGGCTGGTTGTTGATTTCAGGATGGACGCAAGTATGAAACCACCAGAACTAGATGGTCACAACTACTCTTTCTGGAAGGCTCGTATGGAGATATATCTTCAAGCACAAGGAACCAGGGTTTATCGCACCATCCTAACTGGGTGGAGTCAACCTACTACTCCGAATGCACAAGGAGTTGCTGAAGAAAAACCCATAGAGACTTGGACAAAAGATGAAATGAATGCCTCTGATCTGAACAACAAAGCACTAAACTCAATTGTTGGATCGCTACATGAATCTGTTTTTACGCTTGTTACAGGGGTAAAAGAGGCTAAACGGGTATGGGAGATTCTTGAAACCAGATATGAAGGAACCAGTGATGTCAAACAGTCAAAGTTGCAAATGGTTCTATCAGAATTCGAAGCTCTCAGAATGACTGAAGACGAAACCATTTCTACCTTCCATAGTAGGGTTCAGAACTTGATGAACCGAGCCTCAATTCTTGGGGAACCATTCACTGATGAGAGAGTGGTCAAAAAGATTCTCAGATCCCTACCTAAACGTTTTCGAATGAAAGTAACGGCTATTCAGGAACACACAGGTTGGGAAAAGAAGACTGTCGGAGAACTCATGGGAAGCTTGCACACATATGAATTGGAAGTTCTTGCTGATGATGATGTTGGAAGAACAAGAAAGGAAAGTCTGTAGCTTTTGTTGCTGAAGCTGATCGAGAATCTGACACAGACGACATAGATGATAAAACCCTAGCTCTCCTAACCAAAAACTTCAAGAAAATCTTAAAAGGGTTCAACAGAAAGGGTCAAGGTCAGTCTACAAGAACACAATACAAATGCAATAACCCTTCATATCAAAAGGTTGAAACAGCACCCCTCTCACGGAACAATCAATCTCAGACTGGGCGATCGAGACAAAACAGAAATAGTACTACAGACACAGGAAAACCCCTCAATCGGTCTGTGCAGTGTAGGGAATGTGAAGGATACGGTCACATACAGGCTAAATGTGCAACATATCTTAAAAGGAAAAAGGCTATGTCTGTAGCTACTCTTAGTGATGAGGAGGAGGAAAATTCAAATGATCAATCAGATGATAATGTAGGAAACTTTGTAGCGTCCTTCACTGCCACAAACATTCAATCAGACGGAGATCAATCAGATGGAGAATCATACATATCAACAGATGATTTTGAAGAAAGACATATTCAACTTGAGGCAGAATTTGCAAAACTTGTCGCTAGCTGGGAACAACTTGTGAAAGTAAATAAGAATCTGAATGACGATCTAAAGCAAAAAGATGATCTTATAAAGAAACCGAATGCTGAATTGGTCATAAAAGAAGATCTCATCACTCAGATACGGTCCAGAGAAGGAAAATTGATCAAGGAGTTGGAGAGCTTGAAGAAAAATATACAGATGATGGACACCACATCTACCTTAGATAAAATTCTAGACTCTGGCAGAAACCCTAATAATAAAAAGGGTCTGGGATTTGAGCAAGGAGAATCTTCGAACAACGCACCAAAGTTCATCAAAGAGGGAATGTCTAAGACCACAACATATCACAGGTATGAACAAGGACAGTCATCTCAGTCAGTACAAATCAAGGAAGGGAGATACGGTACGAACACTGACCAGGACAAATCAACTTATAAATCTCATTATTCGAGATTCAAAAATAAGATTGTCAAAGTTAAATATTATACTCCCATTTGTCACTACTGTCACACAAAAGGTCATACTCGTCCCGAATGCTATTTTTTCTACAGAGATCAAAGGAAGGAAAAATATCAGAATAAGACTATTACACCATTCACTAGACAGGTTTGGGTCAGAAAGTCAGAAGTTATCTGTTATCCCACCATTGTTCTAACTGCATCTACAACTGATGCTAGATGGTATTTCGACAGTGGTTGTTCCAGACATATGACAGGAAACATTAAATGTCTGATGGCTGTTCAACCTAGTAGTGGAGCTGTAACTTTTGGAGATGGACAAAAGGGTAAAATCGTTGGGAAAGGAGTCCTAAATGTTCCAGGTTTACCTCAGTTAGAAGAAGTCTTGCTAGTCAGTGGATTAAAAGAGAATCTTATTAGCATTAGTCAGTTATGTGATCAAAATTGGAATGTATGCTTCGATCGTAACTGCTGCAGAGTGAGTGACAAAGCAAATCAACTTGTCATGGAAGGAACTCGGTCTTCAGACAACTGTTATGTTTTGACAAATGAAACTGCTTGTCACCTATCCAAATCTGATGAATCAAAACTCTGGCATAGACGACTGGGTCACATAAATTTCAGAGATATGGATAAGTTGATAAAACTTGAAGCTGTAAAAGGTGTACCGAAGATCAGAATTGATCTAGAGAAAATTTGTGGCGCATGTGCTATTGGGAAACAAATCAGAACTCCACACAAAGCAGTAAGAGGTATCACCACTGAGAAATGTCTAGATCATGTCCATATAGATCTCATGGGGCCAACACAGACTGAAAGCATTGGAGGAAAGAAATATATATTTGTGTGTGTAGACGATTTCTCCCGATACAGCTGGGTTTACTTTCTGAGAGAAAAGACAGAAGCCTTCAAGGCCTTCAAGACTCTGTGCATAAGAGTTCAGAAGGAAAAAGATGAGTCTATTATAAAAATTCAGAGATTGAGGAGTGATCATGGAAAGGAATTTGAGAACTCACTATATTCAGACTTCTGCTCTGAACATGGTATCTCACATGAGTTCTCAGCTCCTAGAACTGCTCAACAGAATGGAGTGGTGGAAAGAAAGAACCGAACGCTATAGGAAATAGCTAGAGGTATGATACATGCCTCACATATGCCACAACGTTTCTGGGCTGAAGCAGTACACACAGCATGTCATACTATAAATAGGGTCTACCTTAGACCAGGGACGACGAAAACTCCATATGAGATCTGGAAGGGAAAGAAGCCAAATCTGAAATACTTTCATGTGTTTGTGACAAAGTGCTATGTGCTGGCTGACAGAGAACAAAGAGGGAAGTTTGAACCCAAAATTGATGAAAGCATCTTTCTTGGATACTCTCCGAACAGTCGTGCATACAGAGTCTACAACAAGAAGACTCAGTCTGTGATGGAGTCAGTAAATGTGGTTGTCGATGACAATCCAGAAGAACCAGTGGACTCAACAGTGATAGAGTCACCTGTACGTGATTCAGATGCAAGTTATAACAACAGTCAGCTCAAACCACAAGATTCATCAGATGAAGATCAAGAAAGTTCGGAACAAGAGATAGATCTCATGAATGATGTTGGTAAAGACAAACCTACTAGAACTCAGAAAAACCATCCATCAGATAACATTATTGGAGATCTGTCAGATGGAATGAAAACCAGAAGCTGAATAAGAAATAATCTGACAGAAATATCTGGGTCTTACTGCTATACCTCAAAGATAGAACCAAAAAATGTCAAAGAAGCTCTACAGGATGATCTGTGGATCAATGCAATGCAGGAGGAGCTACATCAGTTTGAGCGAAATCATGTTTGGAATCTTGTACCAAGACCTGATGGTGTTAACGTAATAGGAACGAAGTGGATCTTTAAAAATAAAACTGATGAAGCAGGGAATATAGCCAGAAACAAAGCTCGGTTGGTGGCTCAAGGTTATACACAGATTGAAGGGGTTGACTATGACGAGACATTTGCTCCTGTAGCTAGACTTGAGTCAATTAGAATCTTGCTGGCTGTCGCTTGCATTTTGGGATTTACATTATATCAGATGGATGTCAAGACAGCGTTTCTGAATGGGTATCTCCATGAAGATATCTATGTGGCTCAACCTAAAGGTTTTGAAGATCCAGAACGTCCTTCGTATGTCTATAAGCTTCGAAAAGCTCTCTATTGTCTTAAACAAGCTCCACGGGCCTGGTATGAACGTCTGACATAGTATTTGCTCCAGCACGGATATAAACGCGGAAGTATTGACAAAACACTGTTTGTCAAATCGACAGGAATTCATGTAACCATCGCTCAAATCTATGTTGATGACATTGTGTTTGGATCAACCTTGCAGAAATACACTGATGAATTAGTACAAGTCATGGAGGAAGAGTTTGAAATGTCCATGGTTGGTCAACTCACGTATTTCCTAGGTCTACAAGTCAAGCAAAGTTCTGAAGGATACTTTATTTCACAAGAAAAGTATGCTAAGAATCTTGTCAAAAAATTTGATCTGGAATCATGTAAACCATCCAGAACACCGATCTCCACTTCTACAAAGGTATCGAAAGATGAAACTGGTATATCAGTGGATACCACAGTCTATCATAGCTTGATAGGCAGTCTGTTGTATCTAACAGCCAGTCGACCAGACATAATGTTCAGTGTTGGAATCTGTGTAAGGTATCAATCTGACCCAAAGGAATCACATCTGATAGCAGCAAAACGCATTCTGAAATACGTGAAAGGAACGATACAGTATGGTCTCTGGTATTCCAAGGATAGTGAACTGAATCTGGTTGCATACTGTGATGCTGATTGGGCAGGGAATGTTGATGATCGGAAAAGTACTTCTGAAGGATGCTTCTTTGTTGAGAAGAACTTAGTATCCTGGTTAAGTAAGAAACAGAACTCTATCTCAGTAAGCACTGCAGAGGCAGAATACATAGCCGCAGGTGGTTGCTGTACTCAGTTGGTTTGGATGAAACAGATGTTTTTGGATTATGGTCTTACACAAGGAACAATGACACTTTTTTGTGACAATGTCAGTGATATTAACATCTCCAAGAATCCTGTTCAACATTCCAGAACGAAGCATATTGACATCAGGCATCACTACATCAGAGACCTGGTTGAATCCAAGGAAGTTGAGTTGGAATACATTCAGACTGACAAACAACTGGCGGACATTCTGACTAAGCCTCTGGATGCTAATCGTTTTGAAATTCTCAGATCTGCTCTGGGAATTTGCAGAATTGACTGACTAAAGCAGTAGGTCCGTCAGAGAGGAGTTGGTTTAATACGGGTCAGTGTTATGACTTTGAATTTCCTTAAAGACTCTTCTCTTTTTATGTTAAGAAGATCTTCTAAGCTTAGTCTTCTCAAAAGATATCCGAAAAGATCTCTATGCTTTTTGAATTTCAAATTCCCTTGGGTTCCGTTTCCTTCCTAAAAAGGAGCTGTACCGTTGTGTCCATCAATCACTTCTGCATGATATTTTGACTTGCCGCATTAATTAGGGTTTATCACCCTTAAGACTATATGATACCGGGTCAAGAAGAAAGAAATCATCTCAGCTCCCATCTCTCCACTTCCCGTGCTTAACTGCTATCGGTGTTCTTTTCTTCTCCTCGCACTTAATCTTAAATGGCAGACCCCGTAAAAAACATCATTATTAAGCTTGGAAGCAAGGTACATTCTCCGGCGGCAGCCCTCAAACACATTCAGACGCTTCTACAGTTGGCTATGAAGAAGAAGCTCAAGCTTGATCCTCTGCTTCGCGACGAGATTCTGGTGACTGTTATGTCCAACTATCCGTAATTTTATGCTGAATGGTCGGCAGATGATGTAACTGAACTTCTTGTATTGGTCGCCGAAGCCAGTGATGACGTCTCTCCAGTGTTTATTCCAGAACCCTTCGATGGAAATCGGGCCGGGGCATTCCTTCAATTTTTTGCTCAACGTGCCCTACAATCTGTTGAAGAAGCTCGACGTCGAGAGGAGTCCCAAGCTCTGTATCTTGAAGCTACTCAGAGAGAAGCAACACACAGACAGGAGATTCTTCGACAACGGGTAAATGATTCTGAAACTCCTATTGAAATTTCTCCTGATAGACCTGTTGATTCTTCTATTCCATCGTCTGTGACTGTTTTGCCTGAAAATCTATCTGCTTTGGGTTCCGAGAAGTCCCCTGTGAATGTCAATCTTCTATCTTTGCCTGTGACTAATGTTGACGATGAAAAATCTGATGCGTTGCGTGTGTCTGATGAGAAAACAAAGTCTTCTGATGAGCCAAATCCACTAAGTCTGGTTGTTTATGCTTCTGAGAATATTGCTCTGCCTCCGTCTGCAACTGTAAATTTCTCTAAAGAGGCTTGTCCTGCTGTTGATCCTCCTGCCTTACCTACAACTGTTAAACCTGTTGATTTATCAAGTCCCCACAAGTCTGAAAAAATAGGTGGCGTTCCTGTTTACACTGCAACATCTTTAGGAGAAAGCCTGGAACATGTGCGACATTTTGCTGGATTACCATCTGCTTCAATCCCTCAACCTTATCGAGTGATACACCCTTCCGAATCCTCCAGTGAAGATGATAAGATACTGGCTGAGGTGTATGGATCCCAAGCACCTTCTTCTGCTGCCCCTACTGTTGAGGGAACTGCTCATCCTGATTCCACGAATTTCCGAATTCGAGAGATATCAAATATTGTTGGGAGCTCATCTGCAAATGTTTCTGAGTCTAGCCACTCGGTCACTCCTGTTCAGTCTCCATCCAGAGAAACAAGACGGACAAAAAGGAAGAATGTTCCAACAAAGGTTGTTGTTGAAACCAGTGCTGATAATGTAGATGTAGATCAGCCTGTGAAAAGGAGAAAGTCGAGTGAGATTGCTAAGCTTGAAGGAGACCCACCTATCCACCAAGTTTTTAAGACTCTACGTTCCTCTGTTAAGCAACAAGGAACTACTGCTGCTCAAGCTACTTCTGCACCAGCTCCCTCTGCCAGAAAAGGGAAACCTACTACAAGGTCAAGAGGTCGAAGTGTAACTCCGGAGGTTCCACCTATTGAAGGAATTGATTCTACTGTTTACAAACCTCAGTTTGTATCACCTGCTGCACAAACAAAATGGGCCACTATGGTCAGAAGGGAGCTGATTGTTCAAAGAACTGTGGATGAGAATCAACTGAACTCTGTTTGTGATATTCTGCCCTTACTGAATGAAGTTGGTCTTTTGAAGACTGTTACAGATGTTTGCCCTTACTCCAAGCTGCTCACATATGAGTTCTATTGCAATCTCAGTGATGAGATTGACAGTCTCACAGGGCCACGACCGATGCAAATCTTCATCAGAGGGAAGTGGTATGATTTTGGGCCAGATGTAATAAATAAATACTATGGCTTGCCTACAGGGCAAGAAGAAGCTGTTACTGAATGGGACGTGGTGGCCAAAACTCTTACCGGTGGACATACTACATCCTGGCCTACAGGAGATAAGGACTATTTGCTGAGCTCGCATCTCACGTCTAGATATGTCATCCTACATCGCCTGGCTCTGCACAACTGGCTTCCATCAGCTCATTTCAACACAGTTGGCAAGCTTCTGGCAGGGTTCCTATTTAGAATTGGAACTAAGATGCAGTGTGATATGGGCAAATGGATTTTTTATCATGTTCTATTCTGATTCATCCCCGGGAACAGAAGGTAAGACTACCGTTTCCAAATCTGATTTTTGGCATCCTTACCTCTCAGGGTCTTAAGCCTATGCCCAGCGAAGTGATCAGTCCGACGCTGCTGTATACTGTTGATAAACGTCTTCTCTCTGGAGATCATATTAAGGATGTCGTTCCTGTGACTGCCCCATCCAATTCGGAACCTGATGCTGTGAATGATGAGTCTCCTCATGCTAAAGATGAGAAGCTTTCCGCACAATTGAAGGCGCGAGTTGCTGATCTTGAGACGGTGCACGGCATCATTGCCAAGCAACTGACTGGTGCGCGCACTGAGCTAGCTACTGTTCTTCTCCGCATGAGCTTGTGAAGTCTGACTGTTGCTCTCCCTCAAATGCTTAATCTTTGGCTACCATTGGCAAAAAGGGGGAGTAGTAAACTCAGGGGGAGTTTTTTTGTGATCAAGTACCTTCTGGCCCTGGCTGGGCGTGACTGTTTTGATATTGTTTGTTTTTGTTTCTAGACTACTTTGGATCTTATAGACTACTTTGGATCTTATGTTCGTTTTAGTCTATGTAATCTTTTTGGACCTTGGGTTGCTTCCTTTAATAACCTATCTTAGTTCTTTTTAAAATAGTTGAGTTGTTTTGCCAAATAATAGCCAAAGGGGGAGTTTGTTAGTGTTTTTATGTTCAAAAACCCCATATTATAATTGGCAATATTATTATGGCATACTAAGATAGGTTTAGAGTCTGTCAGTTGGGTCTACAGTTTACTGATCAAGCAGAAGCAACGACAGAAGAACTGACACTGAAGATCTGATTTAGGGAAGTTGTTTCCTTAAGAGTCTTACGCGGTATTATCAGCTCAGTATGGAAAGACGATCAGCGTATCTTCAAAGAAGGTAATGGACCTAATCTGCTGAGATTACATTCCTCTTCTATTGTCCTACCTTCTACAATCAAAGATCTTTTATGGAGAGTGTTTATAGAAGGATCTATAAGTACCAGTTCCAAAAGGTAACTGGGGTTACGCCAAATAAGAAAAAGAAACACTCCATATCAGCTTTAAGAGTCTAGATCTTTGATTGTTATGGACCTTCTCATTACAATTTGTTCATGGTGATTAAGATGATGAACTTGAGAAGAGTTACTGCTGCTTAAACGAAAGGACACTAAGATCACACTGTTGTGGGAACAACATTATAGAGCGTCAATGAAGTGGACTGCATCAGAGCTGGCTCTCCAAGTGAAGGGACTTCATTGGACTTCTGTATGCATGGCTCTCCATCTTCAACAATCCACTAAACCTGTGTAGACTGGGTATGTACCTTGTGTGGGGCACTTGGGTAAGATTATTGTATATCTACCTTTGTACATTGGATTATGACTTAGTGGATTGGACGCCTATGTGATCGTCCCCCAGACGTAGATACACACTGTATCGAACTGGGTAAACATTGTGAGTGTTCGCTCTGTGTGTTTGTTTATTTTTCTCTGATGTTCGCACCATGATCTATCATTACTAAGTAGGTGCGTAACTGAATCTATCAGTTTTCTAAGTCAGCAAACTATTTCTGATAATTTTCGTAAAACGAGGAAATGCAAAATTACAAAATCACATATAAACATATAATAATCATAGAAAATTTTACCCCAAGACAATTAAATAAACTTACGAATTGATGACTCTAGATAGAAGAACGGAAATTGACGTGCAGACATTCTCTTTCGCTGAAGCCGGAAGTGGGAAAAAAAAATAAGAATGTTTCGGCTCAAGATGATGATGAAGGAGGGGAGGGTTTAACGAATCGGCTACTGATGAGGAGGACGGGAACAATTAGGATGAAAACAATTAGATTACTACTGAAATACTCAACTAATAATTTGTATTATAAATAATAATTCTAGTTGTAGGGAACTAAAATACTTAAAAGCTTAAATATAATATTAACATACATAAACATATATATGAACTAACATGGATACACGTAACATATATATATATATATATATATATATATATATATATATATATATATATATATATATATATATATACTTTTAGCTGTACGGGACTAACCTATATTATACTAAAACTTTAAGTTTATTTACTATACTATAACACCTTAGTTTTAGGATTTAAAGGTTAGTTTATTATATCATATAAGTATTATGGGCTTAGAAATAGTAATAATCATAAAATAATAGTAGTAGACTAATTTCAAATAGTTTTGGGTCTCATAAAATAATACAACTATGGATCATACAATAAAAATATTATATTTCATATAACGACTATATTGTAAAAATTTATTTAGCATAATAATATTTATAACAAAATACTCAAATAACCGGGGTATCACACTCTACCCCCCTTAAAAGATGCTTCGTCCCCGAAGCAGAACCATAAAGCAAAATACTCAAATAACCGGGACACTCTACCCCCCTTAAAAGATGCTTCGTCCCCGAAGCAGAACCATAATGCAACAAGGAACAAGGGAACAAGGAAAGAACCTCAAACTCAACCTCACAAAGAAACTTAAACTCGAGTTTCATACACAATAATGGAATGATGCAATTAACACACTAAAAGAACGATGCGGTGTTAAATTCTATCCCCCTTAAAGAAAAAGTTACGTCCCCGTAACTAAACTCTTACCTGATTCTACTTCGTGGTACCTCGCCTAAACCCGATAGCAGCTAGCTGCTCTATCGTAAGTTTCCCTCCGAGTCTGACACCGGAACACACGTATAGCTTTTTGAGTCTCGAAGTTTAACCCGCTAATGAATTTTTTAACTTTGTACACCTCGTCAGGAACTAGAGTAGGTGCGAAACGGACAAGTTCTATAAATCTTGCGTAGTACTCCTGGACCGTCATATCGCCTTGTCTTAAATTATTGAATTCCTCATACTTGGCTTGAGTCAATTGTGTCAACTGCTGTAGTTCTTGTTCCAACTCAATGTTGGTCGGAGCACCATGGTTTTCAACATCCCTCATCGAAGCCATCTCTACGAGGAAGTACTTTATTATTATTATTATTATTATTATTATTATTATTATTATTATTATTATTATTATTTTTAAGATTACTCCAAATGATTTCTATCTTAGGATTCCATACAAATTGGGTACAAATAATTCATGTTTACCCAAAACTTTTCACATAAAATTATCAAAAAGATAAGCACTTAAATTTCCCATGTAAATTAACTTCACCAGGATAATGTACACCAATGGGGTGCAATAGCAACTGTTCATATAAAATACTCAAGAAATTTTCAAAGCAACACACTTGTTTAAAACTTAGCACTTTCACACACTATTCCATCAAGGAAACATATTCTTGAAGAATGACATGCTTTCACATGCAAGTATTACTCAAATTAATTACAACAAAACAGATATAATGATACTCACTTCTCACCGCCATTTCCTAAATCTAATCATTTGGATTTACCCCACCATTGGGAAATCTTAAAATCTTATGACTTTGGCCTTATGCTTGAATACCATTTTGCAAATAACTTAGTCAAACACTCAAACATATTTTCTTAATTTACAATTATAGATACCCCTCAATCTTTGGAGTCCAACCAGAATCCACACAAATTCCAATCTTTATATTCAATACTTCTAAAACATATTATGTTTACCCAACGATTGATCAAATAGGCACAAACAATAGTCAAACTTCCATAGTTCAAAGTTAAGTACTTAATTAGTTCAACCAATTTATCATCCATCAAGTTCAATCTCACAAAATTTAAACGTTATTATTCTTTTGACTATTCTGAGTCAAATTTTCAATTCAATAGTTAAAACATATCAAGACCAAAATCTACTATAATCACGATTCTTAACTATCTTCATGCAAGTTCGTGCATAGGCTATTTAGGAAGCAATTTCTAAAATCATCTATCTTTCATCATCAATACTTGAGTACTTCAACCATAAAATCATCAAGGAAATTAATTTTCGAATAATCCAACTTTTACTATTTAGGATTTCAATATTCAATATTCCAAATAAAATACCAAGTATTCCCCTCAAAACATTGATTAGCACTTGAAACTTATACCAAATATTCAACAACACATATCCTTACCTTGATTTCAAGATTTTAATTCCTTAGTCAACTCCATGAACCATATTCCCAAATTTCACAACTCACGCTCTTATATCCAAAATTTCATAACCAATTCCAAATATTTCCCCCAAAATATAATTCATAATTGAATAAGCAATCAAATCACCAATTCCAATTATTTTATTCAGAACCATAAATTTTCAAAATAAGTACCCAATCACTAAATATATATCACCAAATCCAAACATAATTTTTGTTGAATAAATAACCAGATCTTAAATAAGCCATTAATCCAAAATTTTCTTAAGATATAGGATCTCAGAATACTAATGAATACTATATTAATGTCATCAAGTCCGAATATATTATCCTTATAACGAATAAGAAATCAAATCCCAAATTAAATCATTAAGCACATTATTTTTTTCTCAAGACACATACCTCTAGAATAAATAAGTAAACTCCAGTAAGATCACCAAGTCCAAATCTTTTATTTCAACTAAAACATAAAGTATTACCTCCAAATTTCACAAATCCTCACTAAGTCATATAACACAACCTGCAAGTATTAACAATCAAAACAAACATGTAACTATTATACAAAGCCACACATTCTCATTGCAAAATTCTAAAATCTTAAATTCCAAATCAATTCAATTTTCTTATATCCTCAAAATTCATAACCTAAGCTCTTGTACTAACTATATCCAAAATTTAATAGCCTAGGCTCCTAAAGGTTCGAACTGCTCTTATACCAATTTGTAACACCCCAATTTTCATATCCAAAATTTCCTTAAAATTTTTTTCCTTAATTTACATTTTACTAAAATCATAGCGGAAGCATTAACTAACCAAAATAAAATGGGTGTTACTGCCACACTTAGGCAACCAACAACCTAAGTGCTAAGGCTAAATATTACCAAATAATATAAACAATAATACAATAACTAACTATTACAAAGTCTTTCTTCTTGAAAACAATCTATCACTTTGATCCAACTTATAGCCAAGCTCTCTTTCTTCACCATCCAAAATCATTTACCTGTATACATATAATTTTCAAGATATACAAAAATAACAAATAAAGTTAGCAACACTTTGCTAAGTAAAGTTTACTCCACCCTGTAAAATAGTTTTTTTTTTTTTTTTATAATAAACCTTTTCAAAATATACGTGGAGATATACTTTTCAAAAATCAATTTTCGTACATACACATGGAGGATTAATATTTATATATGGAGAAATAACCATCTCTTCAAAATCCATTTGGAATCTGAACCAAGACCTATGTGCACACCCCTAGCAGATTCCAAGCCACTGGGTAGTATATAATCCAAGTAGTCAGACTTCTTTCTGACTACCCCGTACTCATACATTTTAGAAACTGGATCATAACTTATGTGATACACCCTCATGGGATTCCAAGCCCAATGAGCAGTAATAGGTCCATGTGAACAGTAACTCTCTTTTACGGAAAACCACACAATATTTTGATTTCTTTAAAATAAACCATTTCTCCACATATAAATACATTTCTCCAAAAATAGCATTTTCTCCAAAATAATTCCTCCAAAATATTTCTCTAATCATATTCAATAGATTTATAATATCCCACAATTGTACCACTTAACATACTATATACGCATTCACCTTCAAATTACGATGTGTACCAATAATATATACATACATCCAAATTTTCCACAGATATCAACCAAATAATTTCTCGTTTCAAATATCACAAATTTCACAAAGATGAAGACCACATAGCAAACAATATATGCATGCACAATTTAATAATTTTTTTCCACTTTAAAATACGAACATTCATATATACATTCACATATATATTTACATACAATTCAATTATGAAAATAGAATAAATTATTAATATTATTTTTAATATACGACATACGAATAGCAGAAATTTATGTACATATATACTTTACTTGAAAAAGTAGATATAAATTTATATAGAAATGCATACATGCGTACTGCATGAAAATGAAACTATTTTTTCCTTTGAACAGAAATTATATATATTCATATGTACACTTTACCAAACAACCTCACATATTCAACAATCAAATTTGCTCATATGCCATAAAACTTATATTTCTCAGTACATCAGAAAAACATACATATTTACAGAGTAGAATAAAGAAGTGGACATAAACACTTACCTGGATTCGTACAATCACAGACCAGAATCGAGTCCTACGTTTACTCCTCGCAAACTCTCCTTCTAACCAGGTTGAAGGTTCATATACACAAAGAAATCACATATAAACATATAATAATCATAGAAAATTTTACCCCAAGACAATTAAATAAACTTACGAATTGATGACTCTAGATAGAAGAACGGAAATTGACGTGCAGACATTCTCTTTCGCTGAAGCCGGAAGTGGGAAAAAAAATAAGAATGTTTCGGCTCAAGATGATGATGAAGGAGGGGAGGGTTTAACGAATCGGCTACTGATGAGGAGGACGGGAACAATTAGGATGAAAACAATTAGATTACTACTGAAATACTCAACTAATAATTTGTATTATAAATAATAATTCTAGTTGTAGGGAACTAAAATACTTAAAAGCTTAAATATAATATTAACATACATAAACATATATATGAACTAACATGGATACACGTAAAATATATATATATATATATATATATATATATATATATATACTTTTAGCTGTACGAGAATAACCTATATTATACTAAAACTTTAAGTTTATTTACTATACTATAACACCTTAGTTTTAGGATTTAAAGGTTAGTTTATTATATCATATAAGTATTATGGGCTTAGGAATAGTAATAACCATAAAATAATAGTAGTAGACTAATTTCAAATAGTTTTGGGTCTCATAAAATAATACAACTATGGATCATACAATAAAAATATTATATTTCATATAACGACTATATTGTAAAAATTTATTTAGCATAATAATATTTATAACAAAATACTCAAATAACCGGGGTATCACACTCTACCCCCCTTAAAAGATGCTTCGTCCCCGAAGCAGAACCATAAAGCAAAATACTCAAATAACCGGGGTATCACACCCGGAGGGTTGATTTGAAAGTTTAGGACCATAGGTGGTGGAATCACTATACTTGAGGGACCTTGACCCGTATTTAACTCATATATATATTTGATGGTTTTTCTTTTCTCATACTATATTAATGTATTCGTATTTTGCGAGATGGAACTAATTCAACCTAGTCTTAATCGATTTCCATTATTATCTGGGATAGCTCAGATAATGCATGTTGACTCTTTTGCATACACATGAATTCAAACTTCAGAATTATGTTAAGTGACTTATAAAAGTATATTTAATGTATTTATTAAGTAATATGCATATATTTTTTCATAATATAAAAGCACTATAAATGTTTTATAATAAAGAGTGCAAATATTTTTAATTTACATTGCATTTTGGATAATGAACTATTCAATGTTAGGTTGTACTTATAGAAATGAAGTCTACCAAGTTTTCTTCTATTTAAATTTTTTTTGTGTGACTTTCTTCTAGATTGAATTTAGATGAGTTCGTTTGTCATATTCTAGGAAGAAGACAATGAGAAGAAGTTGTATTCTTCCTATCTAAAAGAAGACAACATTAACTTTTTCTATGTTTAAATTTGTTGTCATTACATCCTAATCTTAAACCATTTTTTTTTTTAAATCTAAAAGAAGACAACTCATCTTATATTACCATAGCAATCAGAAAACTTATATTACCAAAGATGAAAGAGAGGTTGTTACGTTGTTGTTATTGTGTTCATATCAATGATATCATGACACTTTTGTTCACTTTCTAGTATTGTATCAACAAGGTTAGATGTTATATGCATTGTCTTTATTTTACATCTAATATTGCAAGTAACCTAATCTTTAATTGTAATAATAGTTCAAAATGACTTGTCTATTAACTTTCATGATTCGAGTCCGTCAATTATGAACAACCTAAGTCAATTTATCACGTACGTTGTCGACTATGCTTACAAAATTGACTTCACTCAAAAGCCCACTTTCATATAATAAATGGAGTTAATTCCACCGGAGGTGCCTTGTCTTTGGTGGCAATTCTAAATTTAGTCCCAGACTACCGTTTTTGCCATTTTACATCCCAGACAATTATTTTTTGGACATTTTTAGTCTTTCTCATGATTTTTTTTCTATTTTTAGTAAGGGCATTTTTGTCTCTTCATATTTTCTTTTGTTATTTTTCCGGTTTCAACCAGTTTAATTGGTTTAGGACTTTACTGAAAATTGGTTAAAAAATATGGTTACTAAAAATCAGAGGTTACATAAAGTTCTAAACCAATTAAATTGGTTAAACCGAAAAATTAACAAAAGAAAAATATGAAGAGACAAAAATGCCCTTACTAAAAATAGAAAAAATCATAAGAAGAACTAAAAGTGTCCAAAAAACAATAGTTTGGAATATAAATTGACAAGAATAATAGTTTGAGATTAAATTTAAAATTATCACAAAAAATAAGGGACTTACAGTGAAATTAACTCTAATAAATGTAAACTTTTTCGTAAATCAAAGTTAAAAACGTAAATGTGTGTAGTTGCAGATGCCGCACTTAACGAGAGCTAGTCATGAATTATAATTTATAGCTCTGGTCCCCTAATTAATAAACATGGTTGATTTCACCTCTAGGAATTAAAAGCATCCATTTTTTCTTCCTGATTTTCTCCTCATTAAGTTTACAATTTTCGAAAAGATAATCTTATCTTTTGATTCAAAACCAATTTCATTCATGCAATCTCTATTTATTTCTAGCATTAATATCCAAGGTTGATAAATGTAATCTCCTTTTTACTGAAATTTATTAAGTAACATTATTCGCTGTAATTTTTTGTAATTTGTTTTTGTTTTTGTTTTTGTTTTTTTTTTTGTTTTTGTTTTTTTTTTTGTTTTTTTGTTTTTTTGTTTTTTTGTTTTTTTTTCATTTTTACAGGTATAAAATGATTATGTCACTAATTAATTTCCTTAGTTTAGGGTGGTTTGAATAAAATGGTACAATTAATAGGAAAATATGCAAATTAATTAATTAAGATTTAGGGGGTGGTTAGCTGTGTGTCCAACGTATGCACTTCTGATCTGTCCTTGATGAAACATGAATGGAATGAATGGTTATGTCATTAATTAATTTCCTTAGTTTAGGGTGGTTTGAATAAAATGGTAGAATTAATAGGAAAATATGCAAATTAATTAATTAAGTTTTAGGGAGTTGTTAGCTGTGTGTCCAACGTATGCAATTCTGATCTGTCCTTGATAAAACATGAATGGAATGAAGTGTTTCAAACGACAATTACAATCCACTTGTGCATGTTGTTATATCATTCATAGCTATTACGAGGAGCATTCAAAAAAAATAAAAAGCTATTACGAGGATTCTCGAAAATACAATTCTTTCTTCAACGACTTTTTTTTTTTTACTAGTAAAATAAAAAACTTCCTGACGTGTAATCATATGAAGACAAGGAAATGTTGACAAAGGTGGGGCATTGGATGCATACTGTCTTTCTGCAGGGAGTATAATCTAAGATATAATTTTTGGTTTACTCTAGAATTGTCTCTTTTTATTTTATTTTTGAGAAAATGGCACTTTTTCCCCCTGTGTTATATACTTATAGCACTTTTTCCCCCTATATTATTTAAGTGGCAATTTTCCCCCCTGATATATTAAATGGATATATTTACCCTTAAAATAAATATTTCCTTTATTTTACTTCTCCAACAAATTATAACCACAATTTGAAAAAATAAAATACATTAATTGTTGAATTTAGAATACTTTAAAAATAAAAAATAAAATTTTAAAATAATGTTTGAACCAACAGTTCAAATTGGATCCGAAATTGTGAAACAACGATTCAAAATAAAAACCAAATCGCGATTATATATACTTATATGTGAGAGTCAATATAAATGCGAAAAAAACATACACTATTTGCAAATATTATAATTCTAATTTTAAGCTATTGCTAGTAGTTGTTCCGATTTGAACCTCTGGTTCACGGTTCAGAATCTATTTTTTTCCACTTCACAATTTTAATAAACGGAAACCCAAATATTGGGTTATGTTATGAATCATAACCGAATTTTTTTTTATTTGATTGCTATAGTGTTCGGTTCAGTTCGAACCGAACCGTGGCCATCCCTACGTATAAATAATAATTTGTTGAACAAGAGAAATAAATAAAATATGTATTTAAGGGTAAAAATGTCTATTTAATATTATCAGGGGGAAAAACCGCCACTTTTATAATAATTGAGGGGGCAAATGTGGATGCATGAATAACTCAGGGGGAAAAAGTGCTATAAGCATATAACATAGGGGGAAAAAGTGCCATTTTCCCTTTATTTTATTTTATTTATTTATTTATTTTAATATATATATTAAGTTAACCTCCAACGTTAATGGTAGGAATTGAATCACTACGTACTCTGTCTTTAGAAACAAGTTAATTTAAAGGAGGCTTCTCATCCACTAAATATGCATTGAGAATATTTCTTTTTTATCATTAATCTCTATATATAATTATATATAGAATAAAATAATAATCAGATAAGACCACTTTTTTTCGTGAGCCCCGTGAGATACTTAATAAATGAACACAAACTAATACACAGACTAGATTGTTTGATATTCGCTCAGCATGAATGCACACAAGCTACACACTGTATGCATCTAGAACATGTGCATCCACTTATATATATATATATATATATATATATATATATATATATATATATAAGAGTTAATAAAGTTAGGCTTATAACAAGAACTAAAAAATATCCGTCAAATTATTATGAAATAAATGATTCAGATTATTTTGATTTTAGTAATTTTTTTGATTTGCCTACATTACCCTTTATTATATTATTTTCTTACCTTAAATAACCCTGTATTCCGTTAGTATAGACTTTAGTAACAGATTATTAACTTATTCATTGATTTCTATATGTAAGGTCTTTGGTTCGAACCACATCCCAAACAGAGTTGACATAATTGTTAAACATATACAACGGATATGTTAGAATGTATTAAAAAAAATACAATATAAAATTTAACATAAACTTTGATCAAATAATTAGCCCGACTAAATACATAGCATTCAAAATTGAAAATTAAAGAGTATAAATAATGAACCTTCAAGATCATTTTCTTGCATTTAAAAAAATATGTTGAGTTGTTTTTCCTTTTTTCGTTTAATTAATCTTCTTTTGATTAATTATTTAGAACAAGACTTAATATTTCAATTATGTTTTTTTTTTTTTTTTTTTTTTTTTTTGGAAATGATTTAGGTCATTTTGGTATTAATATTTTTTGTTTGTTTTTCTATAATGGTACAATTATACATTACTTTACAAATATTGTATTATTGTTTTTTTTATCGGACAAAATTGTTCTTATATTATTGTTAGACTTGCGCGACCTAACTTCAAAGTTGTTAATAAGAAATACAACTACACCTGGACTCTAAACGGTAGGACCATTGTCCAAAGAATTGTCAATGTTGACATCCTATTGGCTCCAATTGGACAAGTTTAAACATCATTCTTAGAATTTTACCAGTGCATGAAAATTTCTAAAGAAATTATTGATGACTACATTGTTGTAGATGAAAAGTAAGTACCACTCTATTACTCATATTAAATTAAATTAAATAAATTAGTAGTTACAAAAAAAAAATAACAGATATGCATTTCTTTAATTTAAAATTAGATGTCTACAATGTCTTTATTCAAAAAAATTATTCATTATCCAAAAATTAAAAAAATATATAATTTCATTAGTTAAATTATTTTTATTTTCTACAATGCAAAGATTCATTAGTATCAAATTCATTAATTAATTATATTCATTACATTGCCCATTGTCTTCTTTTTATATTATCTTGTAATTAAATACCAAAGTTATAATACAAAATATGATATATATTTATTTACCAAGTATTTTATTAATACTATGAAAAAAATAAAAAATAGTTTGAAATCAATCATATTAACTACTTTGGGAGGATTTGTTGACAAAGTGAGTATTGAAGTAATCCAAGAAATTGAAGTGGGAAACTATCCCGTAATATCTCTAGACTACATCATAGTTGTTCACTTTAAAGGTAAATCATATTTCTTTATTAAGATGATTTAAAATGTATAAAATTATACTACATTATCTAATCTTATTCATTAAATAAACTAGGAATTTCTCTATCCACAAGAACTTATTCAACAATAATGGTTGAACGACAAGTACCCCGAGCAGAACATCTAAAGGACGGGTATGCTTTTATGCTAATACTAATATCTAAATGGTAATTATATCATTATCTTACTTAGCTACATTTTAAACTCATTATTAACAATGTCGATGTAGGGGAATAGAACATTGTGACACACTTGACTCATTGAAAAGTTGTCGAGATTACAACAATGTTGTAACCAATCTTGCAAATTCAGAAAATGAAGAAATTTTAAAATAATAGCCACCATTGCAGGATTCATTGATCCTGTATGTCAAATACTTATTGTGCATTCTTTAAATATATTAGAACTAATCTAAATTTACAATTCATTTCATTTTCTAGACTCAACCTATTTGAATTAAAGACAAAGTTAGCATCAACCTTGACAACAAAACACTTAGTATTCAGACTACGTGTAGAGTCATTGTTGTTATTATTAAGTAAACAAGTTATATAACTAAAACAAGAGGTACTACTCATGTTTAGTCCTATTGTTATAGGGGTCTTTCCAATTGTAGTCCACCATAATTTTTTTTGCCACATTACACCCATTGTTAATAAAATCGTTCCAATTTTAGTCAATGTTAGACTTTTCGTCGTCATTTCACCGTGATTTCAAGAGGTATTTCTGTCATTCTCTTTAGTTTGTCTTCTAATTTACCCTATGTTCCCATCCGAGACGATTTTCTACTAAGAAAATCAGTAAATCAAACATAAACCCTAAATCCCAACCAAATAGAAATCGAATCAAGTATAATCGAAGCAACGACGCATCTATTCGAACATTCTTCCACGAAAACCCCAACCAATTGTTTAAAGATAGGGATTTTCCACTTACGATTCTGCCAAGCAGGTTCAGTACGTAGGCCTCACACCTGATGAGATGATTTCTCTTCCGACTGGCCCTCGTGAACGAACTGTTGAGGAGATCGACCGCTCTTGTAACACCCCCTAAAAACAGGAAAATTAAAAGCCTTAAACATGCAGATAACACAACTAAACAACAAACACAGCGGAAGACTAAAAGATAACTGGATAAACATAAATCCAAGTCATAGGGTGTTATGCCACGTTCACCAACAAGGATGAATGCTACGGCAATATCTGCATTGTTTACAACTATCCAAAGTCTCAAAGTCTACAACTAGAGCGGCACACAGGCTATAAAACAAACGGGAGAAGCTATGCTAACAGGCACTAGACTGCTCACTCGCCTAGACATCACCTGAAAGAACACAATAAAACATGGGACGACGCCCGGTCAGCGAATAAAGCTGGTAACCCACCAATACATGTGAAATATCATACATAGATAAGATATAAGTTGTAAAGCCATTTTCGAAACGAAATACATAAGTATATTTGTAACACCCCAGATTTTCAGGATATTTAAAACTTATAAAATAAAGGTGAAATCTCGTTGAATCCCAAAACAGAGTAAAAGAGTATGGGGTGTTATGCCACACCTAAGCTAGAGAACTCAGGTGCACAGGCTAACTGACTAATATCCTCAAATAGTATCAGTACTAAATCATGGCACGCAGGCCGAAAGGGAAAAACTATCTAAGTTACGTCCAAGCTTCTAGCGCGCTCCAGTGAACTACTCGTCTGTGCCTGAAAGCCAAATATATCTGTTCAGCGAGAGATGCTGGTAACCCACTCCAACGCGTTGAAATACAATTCATATAGAGATATATATAGATATACGAAAACCATTTTGAAGCATGAAGATATATCCTACGAGACTCTAGCTTTTAAAACCGGGAATGACTCGACAGATAAGGCTAGACACAAGCAACAGTTATAACAAGCGTATACAATCCACAACAGGCAAGACAGATAAAGCTGAGCATAATTAATAATCATAACCCAATGTAAACAATCCCCAGCATAGATCCCATAGTCACATCCCCCAATATAATCATAAACACACTCATCCATATCTCATCACATAGCACACTTTGTTGGCGCCACAGGACCAATCGCATGCCAATATATGAGGGTCAGCGCATATAGCTCTGACACGGCCCCGCAGCACCCTGCCCCGTCTCACATTACGGAGGAGCCGATCGCAACCGACTGATGGACCTTTGTCCTACATAATATTTATACACCTGACCGGTCTTTACCAGCCTGGTTAACAGTTGGGATGGTTCTCAGCCCATTCAACTGCCCGTATAGTGGACCTTTGTCCTATATAATATTTATATACCTGACCGGTCTCTACCAGCCTGGTTAACAGCTGGTATGGTTCTCAGCCCATCCGACTGCCCGTATAGAGGAACTTAGTCCTATATAATATTTATATACCTGACCGGTCTCTACCAGCCTGGTTAACAGCCGGTATGGTTCTCAGCCCACCCGACTGCCCGTATAGCCCGATTGATCTCAACCAATTCGGGGTGACACGCACACATAACACGTAGCAAGCACATGCAACCCACATTAACACATTGGGAAGGGGGAGAAAACGTATAACAAAACCTATGCGTGATCCTTCACATGCTAAAAATAGTCCTAAGGGGTTCATACTCCTTTCACCTAGGTCAGCGGGATACCAATTCAACTAGCATGCAATATATAAGACTCATACGACTTACGAACGGTACCCAAAATATCAAACTAGACATAGGCACGATAGACGGAGTCCGTTGGGACACCACGGGGGTCGGGGAAACATCAAACGGGGAAGCCAAAATCCCCAATTGGGGTGCAAACCAGCGGGTAGCCGGTGGGTGAGGGATCACCCGCCGGCTGCCCGCCGGCGGTAACAAAACCGGGCAGCCGGCGTTGCCCAAGGAGGCCGCTGGTAGGTGGCGGGTCCCCTACCCTCCACTGACTCTTTTCATCAAGAAACGCCCCGGGAACCTTTGTGGAACCCGAAACCATGCTTGGACACTTTCAAACGCAATTGATAACACACGTAGACAATTAACGGATCAAAATCAGGAAACAATCGGCACATAACCTATCATGCTTTTCTAAACATAATAAACACCCAATCATGCGAATTCCCACCCAATATACCAAGAATAATTCCATACGATACAACCTAGGGTTCTAATCACTTTTATGCCAACAAGAATACGATTCGTCTTCTAATTACAAGATTCGGTATAAATAACACATAAGTATCAAGAACGTCATACAATTATCAAGAACATCATATAATTATCAAGAACTCCACGTAATCGTTACGAACACCATAATTATCAAGAATCTCCCGATATCAAGATCACCCATGGAATTATCCCATAAGTCATCAATAATAACATCACAAATCATCAATACACAATAATATGGGGAAATCCTACGGGGGAAATCATAGCTATGAAAATAGGTTTTGTTGAGACATGGGTTACCTCTTAGCCTTAATTAATTCCTTGGCTATGAAGGGTCTTTCTTTAAGCTTTCTTGCTTTCTTGATTTCTTCTAGGGGGATTCTTGGAGCTCTTTGGGGAGGTGGGGCGTTATTCTTGTGGGGGGGGGGGGTTCTAGGTGCCTCTTAAGTCCCCTATTTATATATTTAGGAGTCCTAGTTGGGAACTAATATTATGAGCTTGCTAATTCTATTTCTTTTGTGACTAAGGGTTGGGTTTAGGGATGAGGGCCCATGGACTATGGTGGGCCTTTTTCCTAATTAATTTTTATAATTTAATCTTTCTCTTGGGCTATGGGTTAATTAATTAATTGGTTTTAGGGGCCGTAACACGGGGTGTTACACTCTCCCCCCCTTACGAGGGGCTTCGTCCCCGAAGCCCGGTGCGTTAATTCATTCTTTTCACCCCCTAGGCATTCCGCATCTTGGCCTCCTGGTTAGGAATGTGGCCTCACGTTTTGCCTTAGCTGGGGTAGACTGGATTTCTGGTGGTGTTGTGATAGAAAGGTTTTGGGTCTACCTCGGTCTCCTGCTCCTGAGCTGGACGTCCCGCGAGTGCCCAAGGTGGCCTCGATTGCTGCCACCCTCTGATCTAGTGCGTGTGTCGTACGGATCAAGGATGAGAACCCTTCCTCCATGATTTGGTTTTGCCGGTTGAGCTGTGCGAGTATGCGTTCATTGATTGAGCCCTCGTTTTGCTCCCTTGGGTTCCCTCATGATCGTGGTTGCACCGACGGGTTGGGTTCGTCATCATCCTCCTGGTCCTCATTTCCCTCCAGGATTCCGCAATCTTGCATTGCTCGTTTGAGCTTCTTGTTGGAAATGTCTAATTGGTCGACCAATTCCCTTCGTTCATCCTCGGGTTTTTGGCAAATTTCTTCGAGGGTGAGGTAATGTCCTCCCTTGGTGTAGTAGATATCATTGCGGCGTAGGTTCTGGGTGTTAAAGACCATGCCATTTGCGGTCTTGACCTCGGTGTGGCTTAGGTCCACCCCCTTTTTCTCCATGATCCAACTTAGGATCATCCCGTAGGGTAGGCTAAGCCGGTTGCTTAATTTGCAAAACTCCATGTGTTTTAGCATGAGGGCCGACAGGTTGAACTTGATTTTGTGTTTCAAGAAGTAGGCAAAGGTGCACTCTAAACTCCCCACGTCCTTGCTTTTATTGTTCGTGGGCAGGAGGCTATCGGTTACAATCATAACCAATATCTTTTGTTCCGCCGATAGCCACTTTCTATTCGGTCGTGTGGCCGAGGTGAATCCTTCCTCTTTTCCGAGTAGGTACCCGAGGTAGTCTTTGTACCCCGTGTTTTGGGTATCAATCCACCCCTTTCGGTCATAGCTTGACACACCTGTAGTGGTCAATTTCAAAAGCTTGGCCAAACGGCCTTCGGAGAGTATGATTTCCTTGCCGCGGACCTTGGTGGTGATTTCTAGCTTATCACCCCGTTTGGTGGCTGCAAGATGTTGATAGAATTCTTTCACCAATTCGGGGTACGTATCCCCCTTTGATGGCGAGATACGTATCCAAAAGCCCTTAGTGATTAAGCATATCAACCAATTCCGGAGAAAATTGGTCGGGTTCGAGGGTTTTACCTCCGATCACGGTGTAATCGGCGTTGTTCCATTTCGGGGTGCGGGTTCCGAGGGGTTTCTTCGGCATTTCGATAGGCGACACTTTTCCTGCGACTTTTTCCGGCGGGTCTCCGGCGGGGATTTCTTTCGCTGCTTGCGAGGGCGGTAACGGTGGGCGGAGTCCAGGCGACGGCTCGGCGAGGCGGTGCAGGTCTCCGGTGGCGTGGGGTGTTGGTGGCAGCGGTGGAGTTTGGGCAGGTGGCGGGCGGCGTTTTCTGCATCGCGGGCGATCTCCGGCGGAGCGGCTGGGTGGTGGCGCGGCGGCGCTAGGCTGGCGGGAGGTGGTCGGACGGTGACGGCGTTCGGCTGGTGGTGTCGCGGGTGGCTGGTGGTGTTTCTTAGTAGGGGGTGGTGGGGTGCGTGATAGGGGGAAGGGGAGGAAGTGGGGAAGAAGAAGAAGAGGGGGAAGAAGAAGAAGGGTTTTTGATTTGGGGATTTGTAGGGGCTTTAACAAGGGAGTGTTCCCTTAAGGTTTCAAGAAATACCTTTAGTCTAGTGGTCAAGACCTTGGTCTTATAAGTGGGAGGTTAAGAGTTCAATTCTCATTGGTAACACTAGGCTCTTTGATGTTGGGGCCCTTGTCTTTTTCCTTATTTCAGCTTCTAGTGGTGAGATTTGGGCTAGTTTGCAAATAGAACCGAATTATGAACTAATCTTTTATTTATAATATTTCCAAGTAATTAAGCTAAGTAAGTAATTCCACCACGAAGGTGATTACAAGAAATTGCCAACCTAACCTAGGCACAATTCGTCTTCTTGGTTTTCTCCCACGGGGTTCGCGTGGTCCTCGTCTTCTAGGCTTAGGTTCCCTTCCTCGAGATTGCCCTCGTTCCCGAGGTCGGCTTGAGCGCGGCTCATGACGAATATTTTTCCGGGAGTGCCGTAGTTTCCTTGATGAGTGGTGCCCCCATGTTGTCCCATGGTGGTAGTGCGTGGCCTTTGGGGTTGGGTGCAAAGGAAGGCCTTGTGTCCTTCCTCTCCGCAGTTGAAGCATCGCAAGGGTTTGCCCATGCAATCCTTGCCTCTATGGTTCTTGTTGCATTTCGGGCAAGGAAAGCCCCTGGCGCTAGCGTCGTTGTTCTCCCGAGGTGGCCTTTGGTTGGCCGGGTTGCCGGGTCTCGTGTTTGTGTCGCTTCTTGTTCTTTTTACTGGTGGCGCCCCTCCTCCGGGGTTCCTCTTCCGCATTTGCTCCTGAACCCTGCGTTGGAGTAGTTGGATTCGGTAGAGATTAGCGGCACTGGAGTAAGCCTCGTTGAGAGTCCGAGGTCTGCTTACCACTAGTGCTTTTCGAGCTTCAAAGTTGAGGCCCGATACGAATCTCTCTATTTTGGTTACCTCGGTGGGGACAAGTTCGGGTGCGAAACGTGCTAGTTCAAGGAATCGTTTGTGGTATTCCATAACGGTAGTTGTCCCTTGTTTCAGATGGAGAAACTCCTCGTACATGGACGCTCTCACGTGTGTTGGGTAGAACCTCTCTCGTAGTCGTGTTTTGAGTTGTTCCCAGTTGAACCCCGGTTCTTGTTGGTAAGTGGGACCCTCGTGGATCCACCAGAGATCGGCCTCGTGTCCGAAGTAGAACGAGGCTATCTCCACGCGGCGTTCTTCTGGGCATTCCACTAACCCGAGGATTTTGTCAAGGGTTCGGATCCATTCTTCCAGAATTACGGGATCCTCCTCTCCTGAGAATGTGGGTGGTCGGTGGTTAGAGACTTGTCGGGCGAAGTCGGTGTTTGTGTTCGACGGAGGTGGTGGGGGCCTGTCGCTGCGGAGAGCTACGTTGCTTAGTGCTTGGGCGACTTGTGTTAGTTGTTGTAGTGTTTGGGTTAGGGGGTCGTGCGCGGCGGGTTATGGAGTCCTTGATTGTCTTCTGTTGGGTGCCATGATGTCGTCTTCTTGGGTCAAAGTTTATAAGAACGTTAAATTGGGGCTTGGTGTCCATCTTTGTGATAATGGGGGAAAGTTTTCTCCAGGTAAGGGAGGTTATGTGTAGGTTTCACAATCTCACCGCGTGTCCTAAGTTTCCTGAATCTTATGTTCCAAGATACTTAGAGTTCGAGCCTATTGTCCTAAAGTCCGGTCTTAAGAGTCTTATCCTAGGGTCAAACTTAGGCTCTGAAACCAACTGTAACACCCCAGATTTTCAGGATATTTAAAACTTATAAAATAAAGGTGAAATCTCGTTGAATCCCAAAACATAGTACAAGAGTATGGGGTGTTATGCCACACCTAAGCTAGAGAACTCAGGTGCACAGGCTAACTGACTAATATCCTCAAATAGTATCAGTACTAAATCATGGCACGCAGGCCGAAAGGGAAAAACTATCTAAGTTACATCCAAGCTTCTAGCGCGCTCCAGTGAACTACTCGTCTGTGCCTGAAAGCCAAATATATCTGTTCAGCGAGAGATGCTGGTAACCCACTCCAACGCGTTGAAATACAATTCATATAGAGATATATATAGATATACGAAAACCATTTTGAAGCATGAAGATATATCCTACGAGACTCTAGCTTTTAAAACCGGGAATGACTCGACAGATAAGGCTAGACACAAGCAACAGTTATAACAAGCGTATACAATCCACAACAGGCAAGACAGATAAAGCTGAGCATAATTAATAATCATAACCCAATGTAAACAATCCCCAGAATAGATCCCATAGTCACATCCCCCAATATAATCATAAACACACTCATCCATATCTCATCACATAGCACACTTTGTTGGCGCCACAGGACCAATCGCATGCCCATACATGAGGGTCAGCGCATATAGCTCTGACACGGCCCCGCAGCACCCTGCCCCGTCTCACATTACGGAGGAGCCGATCGCAACCGACTGATGGACCTTTGTCCTACATAATATTTATATACCTGACCGGTCTTTCCCAGCCTGGTTAACAGTTGGGATGGTTCTCAGCCCATTCAACTGCCCGTATAGTGGACCTTTGTCCTATATAATATTTATATACCTGACCGGTCTCTACCAGCCTGGTTAACAGCCGGTATGGTTCTCAGCCCATCCGACTGCCCGTATAGTGGAACTTAGTCCTATATAATATTTATATACCTGACCGGTCTCTACCAGCCTGGTTAACAGCCGGTATGGTTCTCAGCCCACCCGACTGCCCGTATAGCCCGATTGATCTCAACCAATTCGGGGTGACACGCACACATAACACGTAGCAAGCACATGCAACCCACATTAACACATTGGGAAGGGGGAGAAAACGTATAACAAAACCTATGTGTGATCCTTCACATGCTAAGAATAGTCCTAAGGGGTTCATACTCCTTTCACCTAGGTCAGCGGGATACCAATTCAACTAGCATGAAATATATAAGACTCATACGACCTACGAACGGTACCCGAAATATCAAACTAGACATAGGCACGATAGACGGAGTCCGTTGAGACACCACGGGCGTCGGGGAAACATCAAATGGGGAAGCCAAAATCCCCAATTGGGGTGCAAACCAGCGGGTAGCCGGTGGGTGAGGGATCACTCGCCGGCTGCCCGCCGGCGGTAACAAAACCGGGCAGCGGGTGCCCGGCGAGCAGCTGCCCGCCCGCCGGCTGCCCGCTGCCGGCGTTGCCCAAGGAGGCCGCGGGTAGGTGGCGGGTCCCCTACCCCCACCTACCCCCCACTGACTCTTTTCATCAAGAAACGCCCCGGGAACCTTTGTGGAACCCGAAACCATGCTTGGACACTTTCAAACGCAATTGATAACACACGTAGACAATTAACGGATCAAAATCAGGAAACAATCGGGACATAACCTATCATGCTTTTCTAAACATAATAAACACCCAATCATGCGAATTCCCACCCAATATACCAAGAATAATTCCATACGATACAACCTAGGGTTCTAATCACTTTTATGCCAACAAGAATACGATTCGTCTTCTAATTACAAGATTCGGTATAAATAAAACATAAGTATCAAGAACGCCATACAATTATCAAGAACAGCATATAATTATCAAGAACTCCACGTAATCGTTACAAACACCATAATTATCAAGAATCTCCCGATATCAAGATCACCCATGGAATTATCCCATCAGTCATCAATAATAACATCACAAATCATCAATACACAATAATATGGGAAAATCCTACGGGGGAAATCATAGCTATGAAAATAGGTTTTGTTGAGACATGGGTTACCTCTTAGCCTTAATTAATTCCTTGGCTATGAAGGGTCTTTCTTTAAGCTTTCTTGCTTTCTTGATTTCTTCTAGGGGGATTCTTGGAGCTCTTTGGCGAGGTGGGGCGTTATTCTTGTGGGGGGGGGGGGGGGGGGTTTCTAGGTGCCTCTTAAGTCCCCTATTTATATATTTAGGAGTCCTAGTTGGGAACTAATATTATGAGCTTGCTAATTCTATTTCTTTTGGGACTAAGGGTTGGGTTTAGGGATGAGGGCCCATGGACTATGGTGGGCCTTTTTCCTAATTAATTTTTATAATTTATTCTTTCTCTTGGGCTATGGGTTAATTAATTAATTGGTTTTAGGGGTCGTAACACGGGGTGTTACAATATTAGTCAAAAACCAAGATCAATAGTCAACACAAGACTCAACACTCTCAACAAGGATACGGGAACACATCCCAAACCACAAAAGTTAACCACAACACAAAGGATAAAGACAAGACCAATTGCAACGCATGCATAGGCAAACACATGCCTTTGTGACTACACACGTCACAAGAAGAGAACACACAACCACGACAACACAAGCCCTCATGACATCACTCATCACAAGTTGATATGCCTTCCCTATGCCCGGTTCCAACCTTATGGCTACCCCCAACCTTATATCTAGTTCCAACCTTTACCTCCAGGACCCCTGTACACCAAGTCCAACCTTATTCCTCCGAGAACCGTCGTTCCCCCTCCAACAGTCCCTCCAACAAAACCACCGATTTCATAGTACACGAGGGTACCGTACACACACACGGCAACACATGCCACCCAAGAATCACGTGAACCTTACACAAAGGCCACAAATCCATAATCACGTCACGGCCACCACGAGGACCGCTGCAATACCTTGGTGACTAGTGTCCCATTCCACTAATCGTGCAATCCAGGTAAAGCCACACACACATCACACCTCAACAGGAATCAATCAACGGATCACAACGAAGATATGAAACCATACTCAATCAAGGAATGGATCACAGTCCAACAACAACGATGAATAACACAAGTTATCATCAACAATAGGAAGGTACAAAAAACACACACGCTAGCATTTAAACACCGAACTAGCATGCTTATCAAACGGGTAAACCAAACGTAGTTCCTAAGAACACACAAGACTCATCACGATTCAACGAAACACAATGTTGAACACTTAGCACGATTCAAGACACCAAAACCTATATGGAATCCTACCATATAGTTCTAGACATACGAAACATCAAGAAGACACTCAAATAGTTCCACAAAAGAACATCGGGAAGTCAAAAGACCAAATACCGAGTCAAAAGAATCACGGGGAACAAATCCCCCAACATCCCACATTGTGTACCCGCGGGTGGGCCGACGGGTAGGCCCCTACCCGTGGTCCTGCCCGCAGGTACAGGCTCCTACACCACATGTACCCCGCGGGTGGGCGGCGGGTGGGCCTCCTTCCCGCCGTTCCGCCCGCGGGTACAATCCTGTACCACAAAACAACACTTCGCGGATTTTCATCTCCAAACTCAAATTCAAGTCCAAAACATGCCAAATCTCACCAAATACAACAAAATGACTTGAATCAAAGGAAATGCCAAGCAATGGCACAAAAGAACCCTAAACACAAGCTCTAGATATGCATTTTCACAAGATCATGCATCAACACTCACATTTCATAGCAAAACACATGTAGAATCCAAGAAATATTCACATATAGGTAAGCAAAATAGGTTTTGTAGAGCATGGGTTACCTCTTGTAGAATAAAGACTTCACTTTACACCTCAACGAGCTCCTCACTAGGCTCACCTTCCAAA
Organism: Ipomoea nil; assembly: GCF_001879475.1. Taxonomy (NCBI): domain Eukaryota; kingdom Viridiplantae; phylum Streptophyta; class Magnoliopsida; order Solanales; family Convolvulaceae; genus Ipomoea; species Ipomoea nil. Next base: position 2,861,715 of record NW_017617844.1, on the reverse strand, counting down.
CCCACTTCAAGAACAAACCAAAAGATCATAAAGATCCTATCTTTAAGAAAAGACACCTTAGATAAAACCAAAAACACAAGATGAACTTAGATCTTACCCTCCTAGATGCCCAAATATAAGAAAGGTTGAATCTTGGAAGCAACTCTTGAAGTTTTGGCAAGGTTCCAACTTGGCTTGGAAGAAAAGCTACTCATCTTTTAGAGAGAGGGTGGAGCTAGATTTTTAGAAAAGTGTAAGGAGAGAATGAAAGTGGTCTTACTAGGTTAGGTTACATTACCAACAACAAGTGAAAGGTCAAGAATACCCTTACTAACATAAGGAAGTGTAAGGAACAAGGGAACTCCTTTCAAAGCTCAATGTACAACCTTGACTTTGGGGTTGACTAGTCAATTATTAGTCCCCAACTATTAAATTTCAGGAATTTAAGGAATTAAATTACAAATTGAAATAGGATTAATTATTCAATTAATCCATTAATTGGATTTGGATTTTGGGGTGTCACATCTTCTCCCCCTTCAAAGAAGCTTCGTCCCCGAAGCTTGGGTACGACGAATTAAAAGCAAACGGTGAGAATAAACAACGTTGTGACAAGAGGTTCAAGAACAAACTCTTTTGGTCAAAGACTCCAAAAGAACTCACAAGAATTTCAAAGCAAAGAAGTATTCCAAAGCAAGAAAGAAGGTATTTCAATTCAAGGATTGGCAAGTGTTTAACAAACGGATAGATTGAGCATCAAGAACTCTGGCCTCAACACAACCACCGACTTCTTGACAACAACCAAGAACTAGACAACTAACTCCAAACACCAACTACTAAGCTAGCTAAACAACAAGGCAACAAGCTAAACAAGCAAGCACACAAGGCAAGCAACCGACTACCACCAAACTAACAACGGCTAAGAAGGAAAAAACAACAAGGAAAAAGGCGAACGAGATTACCACAACACAAGCTAGAACTCCTCACTCTCCGACTCCTCGGCCTCCTCAGACTCCTCTTCGTCTTCGTCTCTGCGGCTCGAACTGGCTTCAATCTGATCCAGCCTCTGATGCACTACGACGAACAGCGCCTTCATAAACGCGAAGCCTTCTGCGATCATGCTGTTCTGCTGGCGAAGCAAGGTGACAACGCGCTCCTCATGTGCCATGGCATCATGCTCCCTCTTCGTGCGAGCTTCTTTCCTTCTCTGGTTTTCCTCACTATCCGAATCACTTTCTTCAGCTTCGGCAGCTTCCGGTGCTTCCACCTCTTCTTCTTGGCCTATTTCTTCCTCAACTTCTTCGTCACCGCCCAAACTCTGGACTGCGAGGCTCAACTTCCCGGCATGGATCCCAAGCTTTGCTGCCAACTTTGCCATCTCTTCAGGTGCTTTCCTTGCTACTTCTTCAAGCGTGATGTAGTCACTATCATCTAGCTGGAACGAATTACAACTCCGAATATTGGTGGCATCCAACACCATCTTTCCCACGGCCTTCGGGAGACAACCATCCACGCTTACACCTTTTCTAACCAAAATCCAGCTCAACACCATCCCATACGGTAGGCTTTTCCGGTTATGATCCCGACAGAAAACCATATGCTGCAACATCAGAGCTGGCAAGTTGAACTTAACCATGTTCTTGAGGCAAAAGGCAAAGGTGCACTCCAACTTACCTAACAAACTGCTTTTGTTATTATTAGGCAACAAACAATCCGATACCAACATAACCAAGACCCTCTGTTCCGCAGACAACCACTTTTTCTCCAGCCTTGAAGCTTGAGTGAAACCACTCGTACGGCCCTACAGATAACTTAAATAGTCCCAGTACCCCATGGTATCCGTACTAATCCAAGAATGACCACTGTACTGAGCAACTCCAGAAGCAGTCAAACTCAAAAGCTGAGCCAGCCTCTTTTAAGATAACACAACCTTCACACCTCTCACTTTAGAAGTGATCTCAAGCTTATCACCCTCCTTTGTCACAACCATGTGTCGATAAAATGCCTTAACCAAACTCGGTTAAGTCGCGGCCCTTATGGCGAGAAACCCATCCAACAAACCTTGAAATCTAAGCATATCCAACAAGGAATTAGGAAAAGATTCCGGATCAAAGGCTTTACCTTCAAGAATGAGGTAATGGGCATCCACCCATCCCATTTTTCTTGCCAAACTTGACCTTCTAGGCATGATTGATGATGACCCAAAGCTCAACAAAAAGGACCTAAGACTCTTTCTCCTCTTTTTTCTTCTTCTTTCTTTCTCTCGCGACCTCCGGCGATCGGCCTGCTCGGCGGGGAAACTCCGGCGTGCGGCGGCAGCAGCTCGGCTCGGCGGCGGCGGTTTGGTGGCGGGTTGCTGGTGGCGACGGGTTGGGGGAGGGGTGGTCTCGGCTGAACACACGGGTGGAGAGAGGGGAGGGAGAAAGGAAAATAAATTGGGGTTTAGGGATTTGGGGAAAGAATTGGGGAAAAGATGATTTAATTTGGGGATTTGGGTAAAGATGAGGATATATGGTTTAAATGGAATTAAAATTGAATAAGTTTTGAGAAAGACAATTAGCTCAAGTGGTTTAGAGGTTAGGTTAGCAAAGAATAAGCTCGGGTTTGAAATTCAAAGGTTACAATTAAACATTTTGGCTTGGCTTTTAAGATACACAAGAAAGGATTTTTGATATGGATTTGCTATTTCCAATTTCAAAGGATACTTGGGAAATTTTGAGGGTTCACAAAGGAAGGGTTGCAAGAACAACTAAGTGTAGGGATTATAGAATTAACCCAAACATGATTCTTTCCAAAGATGCATAGCTAACTTCACAATGAAACTTATTTGTAAAACTAAGGAAGTCACTTAACAAGAAGAGCTTACGCCTAACTCCAAGAGAATCATTACCAAAGAAAAGCATGCCAAGGATTGCCAAGTAACTCAAATAGACAACAACGAAACACAAGGTAACACTCAAGACAACAAAGAACATGATATTTGCGAAAAACAAGGATAGGCTAGGATAGGATTACCTGCAAACTCCTCATCCACCAAACCCTCAGACTCTGCCTGCGAACACCCCATCACGAAGACTCTCCCGGGTGGCTTAGCTCCAACTGCTCCACGACCCGAACTACCTCCCTAGGCTCTTCCGGCTCCCACGGGTGGTGGCAATGCTTTCTGATCGGCTTGCTGGGGACACTCCTCGACTTTGTGACCACGATCTCCACATCGGAAACACCGAAGCGCGAAGCCGTTGCAACTTTGATCGACATGCATCTTCCCACACCTATGACAAGGAAGTGTCTTGACTTGATTCCCTTGCTCCATCCGGTTAGGTCCTTGAGATGAGGATGGCACGTTCTTGGCTTGAAAACTCGGTCGGGGCTTCTTGAAGGTGGAAGAACCCCCGCTTTCAACCATTTTCCTAGCTAGCTCTTAAGATCCTTTCTGAAGCTGCTGAACGCGATATAGATTCGCGGCACTCATATACGCATCCTTAAGGAAACTTAGCCTACTCACCGTCAGCGTTTTTCGTGCCTCATAATTCAGACCGGCAACGAATCTCTCAACCTTAGCAAGCTCCGCAGGCACAAGCATCCTAGCAAAGCGCGCTAAATCTAAGAACTTCTTGTGGTACTCGACCACAGACAGGGATCCTTGCTGTAGGTGAAGGAACTCATCAAACATGGCGGCTCGCACATGCGCTGGGTAGAACCTCTCGCGCATCCTATCCTTAAGCGCGGACCAACCAAACTCAGGCTCTTCAAGAAAGGTCGGACCCTCATGGACCCACCACAGATCAGCTTCCTGGAAGAAGTAAAACGTTGCCAGTTCTACCCTTCTCTCATCGGGACAACCTACAACCGCGAAGATCTTGTCGAACACCCTCATCTATTCTTCCAAAACCACCGGGTCTTCCTCACCCGCGAAGGTGGGCGGCCTATGTCCCGACACCAAGCGACCCATATCGCGGTGCCCAGCAGGTTGAGGAGGCGGCACAACGTGGTTGTTGTTCAGCAAGGCCTCGCTAAGCGTGTGCATCGTCTGCGTCAGCTGGTGGAGATTCTAAGCGAGCTGCTCGTTCGTCGGGGTCTCCGGGGTGCGAGCTCGGGGACGAAAAGGAGTCGCAAACTTCTACAACAACAACACGGTTACCAAAAGATAGCAAACAATCAAAGAACAGAAAGCAACACTCAGCTCACCGCGCAACCTAGAGTCCTAAGCCTAACACTTAGATTCTTAAGGTTGCTTAAAGGTCTCAAACCACACTCAGCCACTTAGAAATTCTAGACTTAACTCCTTCTTAGGCTCAAACCTAGGCTTTGATACCAACTGTAAAACCCCCTAAAAACAGGCTAATTAAAAGCCTTAAACATGCAGATAACATAACTAAACAACAAACATAGCGGAAGACTAAAAGATAACTGGATAAACATAAATCCAAGTCATAGGGTGTTATGCCACGTTCACCAACAAGGATGAACGCTACGGCAATATCTGCATTGTTTACAACTATCCAAAGTCTCAAAGTCTACAACTAGAGCGGCACACAGGCCATAAAACAAATGGGAGAAGCTATGCTAACAGGCGCTCGACTGCGCACTCGCCTAGACATCACCTGAAAGAACACAATAAAACATGGGACGACGCCCGATCAGCGAATAAAGCTGGTAACCCACCAATACATGTGAAATATCATACATAGATAAGATATAAGTTGTAAAGCCATTTTCGAAACGAAATACATAAGTATACAAGTAAAAAACCAAGATCAATAGTCAACACAAGACTCAACACTCTCAACAAGGATACGGGAACACATCCCAAACCACAAAGGTTAACCACAACACAAAGGATAAAGACAAGACCAATGGCAACACATGCATAGGCAACACATGCCTTTGTGACTACACACGTCACAAGAAGAGAACACACAACCACGGCTACACAAGCCCTCATGACATCACTCATCACGAGTTGATATGCCTTCCCTATGCTCGGTTCCAACCTTATGGCTACCCCCAACCTTATATCTAGTTCCAACCTTTACCTCCAGGACCCCTGTACACCAAGTCCAACCTTATTCCTCAGGGAACCGTCGTTCCCCCTCCAACAGTCCCTCCAACAAAACCACCGATTTCATAGTAAACGAGGGTACCGTACACACACACGGCAACACATGCCACCCAAGAATCACGTGAACCTTACACAAAGGCCACAACTCCATAATCACGTCACGGCCACCACAAGGACCGCTTCAATACCTTGGTGAGTAGTGTCCCATTTCAATAACCGTGCAATCCAGGTAAAGCCACACACACATCACACCTCAACAGGAATCAATCAACGGATCACAACGAAGATATGAAAACATACTCAATCAAGGAATGGATCACAGTCCAACAACAACGATGAATAACACACGTTATCATCTACAATAGGAAGGTACAAACAACACACACGCTAGCATTTAAACACCGAACTAGAATGCTTATCAAACGGGTAAACCAAACATAGTTCCGAAGAACACACAAGACTCATCACGGTTCAACGAAACACAATGTTGAACACTTAGCACGATTCAAGAAACCAAAACCTACATGGAATCCTACCATATAGTTCTAGACATACGAAACATCAAGAAGACACTCAAATAGTTCCACAAAAGAACACCGGGAAGTCAAAAGACGAAATACCGAGTTAAAAGAATCACGGGGAACAAATCCCCCAACATCCCACATTGTGTACGCGTGGGTGGGCCCACGGGTAGGCCCCTACCCGTGGTCCTGCCCGCGGGTACAGGCTCCTACATCACATGTACCCCGCGGTGGGCGACGGGTGGGCCTCCTACCCGCCGTTCCGCCCGCGGGTACAATCCGGTACCACAAAACAACACTTCGCGGATTTTCATCTCCAAAATCAAATTCAAGTCCAAAACATGCCAAATCTCACCAAATACAACAAAATGACTTGAATCAAAGGAAATGCCAAGCAATGGCTCAAAAGAACCCTAAACGCAAGCTCTAGATATGCATATTCATAGGATCATGCATCAACACTCACATTTCATAGCAAAACACATGTAGAATCCAAGAAATATTCACATATAGGTAAGTAAAATAGGTTTTGTAGAGCATGGGTTACCTCATGTAGACTAAAGACTTCACTTTACACCTCAACAAGCACCTCACTAGGCTCACCTTCCAAACCCACTTCAAGAACAAACCAAAAGATCGTAAAGATCCTATCTTTAAGAAAATAGACCTTAGATAAAACCAAAAACACAAGATGAACTTAGATCTTACCCTCCTAGATGCCCAAATATAAGAAAGGTTGAATCTTGGAAGCAACTCTTTAAGTTTTGGCAAGGTTCCAACTTGGCTTGGAAGAAAAGCTACTCATCTTTTAGAGAGAGGGTGGAGCTAGATTTTTAGAAAAGTGTAAGGAGAGAATGAAAGTGGTCTTACTAGGTTAGGTTACATTACCAACAACAAGTGAAAGGTCAAGAATACCCTTACTAACATAAGGAAGTGTAAGGAACAAGGGAACTCCTTACAATGCTCAATGTACAACCTTGACTTTGGGGTTGACTAGTCAGTTATTAGTCCCCAACTATTAAATTTCAGGAATTTAAGGAATTAAATTACAAATTGAAATAGGATTAATTATTCAATTAATCCCTTAATTGGATTTGGATTTTCGGGTGTCACATCCTCTCCCCCTTCAAAGAAGCTTCGTCCCCGAAGCTTGGGTACGACGAATTAAAAGCAAACGGTGAGAATAAATAATGTTGTGACAAGAGGTTCAAGAACAAACTCTTTTGGTCAAAGACTCCAAAAGAACTCACAAGAATTTCAAAGCAAAGAAGTATTCCAAAGCAAGAAAGAAGGTATTTCAATTCAAAGATGCAGACGCTTAGCGAGGCCTTACTGAACAACAACCACCCCATGCCACCTCCTCAACCTGCTGGGCACAGGGATATGGGCCATTTGGTGTCGGGTCATAGGCCGCCGACCTTCGTGGGTGAAGAAGATCCGGTGGTTTTGGAAGAATGGATGAGAGTGTTTGACAAGATCTTCGCGGTTGTGGGTTGTCCCGAGGAGAGAAGGGTAGAACTGGTAACGTTCTACTTCTGCCATGAAGCTGATCTGTGGTGGATTCATGAGGGTCCGACCTTCCTTGAAGAGCCTGAGTTCGGTTGGTCTGCGCTTAAGGATAGGATGCGCGAGAGGTTTTACCCGGCACATGTTTGAGCCGCCATGTACGAGGAGTTTCTCCACCTGCAGCAAGGATCTTTGTCTGTGGTCGAGTACCACAAGAAGTTTTTGGAGTTGGCGCGCTTTGCTCGGATGCTCGTGCCTACGGAGCTTGCTAAGGTCGAGAGATTCGTTGCCGGCTTGAATTATGAGGCACGGAAAGCTTTGACTATGAGCAGGCCGAGTTCTCTTAAGGATGCTTATCTGAGTGCCGCGGATCTGTACTGTGTCCAACAGCTTCGGCGGGGATCTTATGAGCAAGCAAGGAAAAGGACCGAGAGTGGAGGCTCTTCCACCTTCAAGAGGCCACGACCGAGTTTTCAAACCAACAATGTGTTATCTTCAACCCAAGGAACCAACCGGATGGAGCAAGGGAATCAAGTCAAGGCATCTCCTTGTCATAGAAGTGGGAAGGTGCATGCCGGTCAGAGTTGCAATGGTTTTGTGTTGAGGTGCTTTCGTTGTGGAGATAGGGGCCACAAGGTTGCTGAGTGCCCTCACCAGGCCAATCAAAGAGCGTTGCCGCCACCCCCAGGAGCAGGAGGAGCAGCGGGAGGTAGCTCGAGCCGCGGAGCAGCTGGGGCCAGGCTGTAACACCCCGTGTTACGGCCTTCAATCCCGGATTAATTATTTAATTAATCCCGTTAATAATAATTAAATATGATTTAATTATGTTAGGTTTACCTTTAATTAATTAGTAAGGTCCACCATGAACCGTGGACCCTTGCCCGAATAAGAATCTTAAGCCTGTTAGGAATAAAGGAAGTAGGCCTTTTACTATTCAGATTATGATTAGGATCCTCTTTAATTAATATGGTCCACTATGGACCATGGACCCTTATCCCTAAAACAAGCCCTAGCCCTATAAGGAATAGAATTAGTAAACCCATACCATTCAGGCCCTAACTAGGAGTCTTAAATATATAAATAGGGAACTTAGGAGGCACCTAGAATCCCCACCACAATAATCTCTCACCACCCAAAGAGTTCCAAGAATCCCCTTAGGAGAAATCAAGAAATCAAGAAAGCTTAAAGAAAGATCCTTCATAGCCAAGGAATTAATTAAGGCTAAGAGGTAACCCATGTCTCAACAAAACCTATTTTCATAGCTATGATTCCCCTTAGGGTTTCCCCCATATTATTGTGTATTGGCGAGATATGATGATTATTATTGATGTTTGATGTGATGATCCCATGAGGGATCTTGATGATCTTGATATTGGGAGATTCTTGATGATTATGGAATTCTTGATGATTATATAGAGTTCTTGATGATTATGTGTTGTTCTTGATAATTGTGTGATGCTCTTGATGTTTATGTGTTATTCTTACCGAATCTTGCAATTAGAAGACGAACCGTATACTTGTTGATATAAAAGTGATTAGAACCCTAGGTTGTATCGTATGATCTTATTCTTGGATTATCGGGTGGGGAAATCGCATGTTCGGGTGTTGATTATATTTAGAAAAGCATGATAGGTTATGTGCCGTCCGTTACTTGTATTTGATTCGTTAATTGTCTACGTGTTGTCGTTAATTGCGTTGTAAAGTGTCTAAGCATGGTTTCGGGTTCCACAACGGTTCCCGGGGCGTGAAGTGATGAAAAGAGTCAGTGGGGGGTAGGGGACCCGCCACCTACCCACGGCCGTGAAACACCGCCCGGCAGCGGGTGGCCGGCGGGCGGGCAGCTGCCCGCCGGCGACCCGCTGCCCGGAACAGTATTATCCGGCGGGTGGCCCCCCACCCGCCGGCTACCCGCTGGAAATTATCCCACCTCGGGATCCCGGCTTCCCCGTTTGATGTTCCCCCGTTCCCCGTGGTGTCCCAACGGACTCCGTTTATCGTGCCTATGTCTAGTTTGATATTTCGGGTGCCGTTCATAGGTTTATGAGTCTATTATATTGCATGCTAGTCGAATTGGTATCCCGTTGACCTAGGTGGAAGAAGTATGAACCCTTAGGACTATTCTTAGTATGTGATGGATCACGCATAGGTTTTGTTATACGCTTTCTCCCCCTTCCCAATGTGTAATGTGGGTTGCATGTGCTTGCAATGTGTTATGTGGGTGTGTTACCCCAATTCGGTTGCGATCGGATTGGTTATCCTGAGCTGCGGTTCAGAAGTTGGCTGCGGTCAGATTGATACTCTTGGGCTGCGGTCCACCGTTTGGTTGCGATCAAACGTTTCTATACGAGCTGCGGTTCGTCCTTTTTCCTGGCTGCGGTCAGATGACATTCTCTTGGGCTGCGGTCCACTGTTTGGTTGCGATCAAACACTATGATGAGCTGCGGTTCATTGGTCGGTTGCGATCGACCCCTCCGTGTTGCGATACGGGGCAGGGTGCTGCGGGGCCGTGTCAGAGCTATATGCGCTGACCCTCATGTATGGGCATGCGATTGGTCCTGTGGCGCCAACAAAGTGTGTTATGTGTTGTGACATGGACGAGTCATGATTACGAGTGTCTTGGGGGATGTGATTATGGGATTTATATTGGAGATTGTTCATGTTGGGTTATGATCATTGTTTATGCTTTGCCTTATCTGCCTTATCTGTTGTGAACATCATATGCTCTTTATAACTGTTGCTTGTGTCTGGCCTTACCTGTCGAGTCATTCCCGGTTTTAAAGCTAGAGTTCGTAGGATATATCTTCATGCTCAAAATGGTTTTCGTATATCTATATATATCTCTATATGTATTGTATTTCAACGCGTTGGAGTGGGTTACCAGCATCTCTCGCTGAACAGATATATTTGGCTTTCAGGCACAGAAGATTAAGTCACAGGAATGCGCTTGAACTTAGAAGTAGATAGTTTCCCTTTTGGCCTGCGTGCCACGTTTACGTATTTACGCTTTGAGGATATTAGTTAGTTAGCCTGTGCACTTGGGTTCTCTAGCCCAGGTGTGGCATAGCACCCCGAACGCTTGTATTTATATCTTGGGATTTAATAAGATTCTACCTCTATTATAAGTTTTAAATGTCTTGAAAATCTGGGGTGTTACACAGGCCATCAGGGAGAGTCTTCGTGATGGGGCGTTCGCAAGCGGAGACCGAGGGTGTAACACCCCGTGTTACGACCTTCAATCCCGGATTAATTATTTAATTAATCCCGTTAATAATAATTAAATATGATTTAATTATGTTAGGTTTACCTTTAATTAATTAGTAAGGTCCACCATGAACCGTGGACCCTTGCCCGAATAAGAATCTTAAGCCTGTTAGGAATAAAGGAAGTATGCCTTTTACTATTCAGATTATGATTAGGATCCTCTTTAATTAATATGGTCCACTATGGACCATGGACCCTTATCCCTAAAACAAGCACTAGCCCTATAAGGAATAGAATTAGTAAACCCATACCATTCAGGCCCTAACTAGGAGTCTTAAATATATAAATAGGGAACTTAGGAGGCACCTAGAATCCCCACCACAATAATCTCTCACCACCCAAAGAGTTCCAAGAATCCCCTTAGGAGAAATCAAGAAATCAAGAAAGCTTAAAGAAAGATCCTTCATAGCCAAGGAATTAATTAAGGCTAAGAGGTAACCCATGTCTCAACAAAACCTATTTTCATAGCTATGATTCCCCCTTAGGGTTTCCCCCATATTATTGTGTATTGGCGAGATATGATGATTATTATTGATGTTTGATGTGATGATCCCATGAGGGATCTTGATGATCTTGATATTGGGAGATTCTTGATGATTATGGAATTCTTGATGATTATATAGAGTTCTTGATGATTATGTGTTGTTCTTGATAATTGTGTGATGCTCTTGATGGTTATGTGTTATTCTTACCGAATCTTGCAATTAGAAGACGAATCGTATCCTTGTTGATATAAAAGTGATTAGAACCCTAGGTTGTATCGTATGTTATGATTCTTGGATTGTGGGGTGGGGAAATCGCATGTTTGGGTGTTGATTATGTCTAGAAAAGCATGATAGGTTATGTGCCATTCGTTTCTCGTATTTGATTCCTTAATGGTCTACGTGTTGTCGTTAATTGCGTTGTAAGGTGTTTAAGCATGGTTTCGGGTTCCACAATGGTTCCCGGGGCGCAAAAGTGATGAAAAGAGTCAGTGGGGGGTAGGGGACCCGCCACCTACCCACGGCCGTGAAACACCGCCCGGCAGCGGGTAGCCGGCGGGCGGGCAGCTGCCCGCCGGCGACCCGCTGCCTGGAATAGTACTTTCCGGCGGGCAGCCGGCGGGTGGCCCCCACCCACCGGCTACCCGCTGGAATTTCCCGCATCTTGGGTTCCCGGCTTCCCCGTTTGATGTTCCCCCGTTCCCCGTGGTGTCCCAACGGACTCCGTTTATCGTGCCTATGTCTAGTTTGATATTTCGGGTACCGTTCGTAGGTTTATGAGTCTATTATATTGCATGCTAGTTGAATTGGTATCCCGTTGACCTAGGTGGAAGAAGTATGAACCCCTTAGGACCATTCTTAGTATGTGATGGATCACGCATAGGTTTTGTTATACGTTTTCTCCCCCTTCCCAATGTGTTAATGTGGGTTGCATGTACTTGCTATGTGTTATGTGTGCATGTAACCCCGAGTTGGTTAAGATCAATCGGGCTATACGGGCAGTCGGGTGGGCTGAGAACCATACCGGCTGTTAACAAGGCTGGTAGAGACCGGTCAGGTATATAAATATTATATAGGACTAAGTTCCACTATACGGGTAGTCGGATGGGCTGAGAACCATACCGGCTGTTAACCAGGCTGGTAGAGACCGGTCAGGTATATAAATATTATATAGGACAAAGGTCCACTATACGGGCAATTGAATGGGCTGAGAACCATCCCAACTGTTAACCAGGATGGTAAAGACCGGTCAGGTATATAAATATTATGTAGGACAAAGGTCCATCAGTCGGTTGCGATCGGCTCCTCCGTAATGTGAGACGGGGCAGGGTGCTGCGGGGCCGTGTCAGAGCTATATGCGCTGACCCTCATATATGGGCATGCGATTGGTCCTGTGGCGCCAACAAAGTGTGCTATGTGATGAGATATGGATGAGTGTGTTTATGATTATATTGGGGGATGTGACTAAGGGGTTTATGCTGGGGATTGTTCATGTTGGGTTATGATCATTGTTTATGCTTTGCCTTAACTGCCTTATCCGTTGTGAACTGATATGCTCGTTATAACTGTTGCTTGTGTCTGGCCTTATCTGTCGAGTCATTCCCGATTTTAAAGCTAGAGTTCGTAGGATATATCTTCATGCTCAAAATGGTTTTCGTATATCTATATATATCTCTATATGTATTGTATTTCAACGCGTTGGAGTGGGTTACCAGCATCTCTCGCTGAACAGATATATTTGGCTTTCAGGCACAGACGATTAAGTCACTGGAGTGCGCTAGAACTTAGAAGTAGATAGTTTCTCTTTTGGCCTGCGTGCCACATTTACGTATTTACGCTTTGAGGATATTAGTTAGTTAGCCTGTGCACTTGGGTTCTCTAGCCCAGGTGTGGCATAGCACCCCGAACGCTTGTATTTATATCTTGGGATTTAATAAGATTCTACCTCTATTATAAGTTTTAAATGTCTTGAAAATCTGGGGTGTTACAGTTGGTATCAGAGCTTAAGTTTGACCCTAGGATAAGACTCTTAAGACCGGACTTTAGGACACTAGGCTTGAACTCTAGGTACTTAGGAACATAGGATCCAGGAATCTTAGGACGCGCAGTGAGATTGTGAAACCTACACATAACCTCCCACTTCATCCCTCTCTAACTTAAAGGAACCTTCCCCTACGCTTACCACACCAGGTAAGGGTGTGAATAGATAAGTTTACTTCCACAACTGAGTAACGTACACTTACCCGATAAATCGCCCCGTCCTAACTCCCGTCAAAAGACTTGACAAGGACCCTGAGCAAAGAAAAGGAAGATTTGGATGACTACTAAGAAGAGGCGTTACAGTCAGGACTGCTAAAAGGGACGGACTGCAATACGCACCAACCCAGGGTAACCACGATAACCCCCGAGTCAGACAAATGACATGCACCTTCCGACAAGTTGCCTTATCTCGGCAAATCCGGGTTGCGGCTACAACAAACAGGAAGGAGAACTAGGACACCTATTAAAGTAGCGAAGGAACGACACCATTAGTCGAATCCTTGGGTGCAAGGTAAGTATATCGCGACACCTTGCGACCCCACCACCCCAATTTAAAATATCATCCGCCCTGAAACTCCAGCATCTTGATACCCCTATTTGTTGAAAACTCCCGCCCCGAATCCTTAATTACCTTAAGAGCAAATTCGCAACCGTCATGACCTTGCTCACCCTTTGTTGCGCTTAACCCAAGCCCTCGGAAACCCTAAATTGTTATTGCCCTTACTCTAAGTTCATATCCCCACTCCGTTTGGAAACCCTGTTAAAAACCGTAGAGCAACATAAGGCCCTTACCCTGCCCTGGGGCGTGAAGAACCGACATTCATTGATTCAATATTAAAATAAGTTGATAGATAGGAATCGGCGAAGTAGGTGGAGGTTACGAATACGTATCACCCCACCCTTACACGAAAACCGTGAAGGCTTCATGAGAAACCATAGCCTGTACGTATGCCACCGAAGAACGCCATGCGTGGACAAGAACGGGCAAACAAATACGTTCAATGTGTCAAGGGCCCTCGCTACAGAAAACATCGTCAAATAGGTGCAACAGGCCGAACCTCAAGGAGGACATAAAGCCTTGCTAAGAATTTCATCCACCAAGGAAGGGATGAAACCCAATAGAACAAGAAAGACTAACCCGAAACCCCCTTACCCTTAAGAAACCCTCGGCAAGGATTAGGAGTCAAGACCTAGGGGTTTGACCCACTAAACCAACTGGGTCCAGACTTCTGGACATCCGAGGGGAACGTGCACGGAAACCATCACGAGAATTCCCCTGGAAGCCATAGAGACGAAGGGGACTTCAACACGGGAAGGGAAGATCAAACGAAAATCTTAGAATCAAGCAAAGCCAAGGAAAAGGGATCACCAGTTCGACTGCACGCCACAACCAAGCCCCAAACAGGCATAATCACTCAAAGCCAAGAGTCCTTAGCCCCTTTCCCTCCCCTTGCCAATCAAGTACCATTTCGTTAAAGAATCCGTCCTATCACTCCAAACCTCGCTCTTGATCCCTCATTACAGACAAACCCGTACAAGGTGGCAACCTTCCTTCCTGTATTACGACCTTGAGACATCGACCCTATCCGCCCCTCGACTTTGAAACCTAGCCCTTGCACTTCTTACACCCCTTTAAACCCAGACCAAGAAAACATAGATATATATATGTATGTATATCTACCTCTAGAACTCGTGCTTAAGGATCAATGAACATTGTACGATGGGTCATCCAATGTATCCAAGTCCCTTTTATTGTGCACAAGGGCATGGGACTTGTCAGGACATGAATCTGTGCATTTTTGGGGTCTTTCCCGAAGGAATTGACTATTCCTAGTCACTTTCCCGCGGGTCCCCAACGGGTCCTTGACGGGACCTTGGCGGGTCCTTGGCAGGAACTTGGCAGGCGGACGACCGCCCACCTCGCGCCCACTGGTACAATGTGCTGATTTCTTAACCCCTCATTTTATTGATTTGTGGCGCACTTGTGTGCCTCGATTGAGGAATGTGAGTCTTGGGTAAGGAACCATGGACCACCCAAACATAGTGTCCTACGTAAAAGACCTTGACGCACGAGACACCATCGGGAAATCACAATCAATTACATTACACGAGTAATTCAAATCGGATCCTACGATACAACCGACTAGGGATGTTTGGCGTAAAGGATTGCACAAACCAAGGAGGCGAGTTGGGAACTCGTACTAAGAACCCACGAAAACCTTAAAAGTCAAAATGCTAAGGAGGAACCGGGACTCCTCCAAACCATGGACATCGTTCGAGCAAATCAGAGGACTCCTTACAAGTTGTATGGAACCAAGAACTACGTAGCCCATGGTGCTAACCAAAAGGGTGAAGAACACATTCGCGCTAAGACTTCAAGGGTCATTAAGGACCCACAAGGAAATGAGGTGACTCGTAAAGTCGCCGAGTCATCCCACAACGAGATTTGGTAACCGACTGCACTTTAAAAGAAAAAGGGCACGCAAGGACACCTTCATCATTAAAAATAACACAAACAGGGCATAACAATGCCGAACCTCGGGTAAGACATGAAGTCTTACTAAGAATTTCATCCACTAAAGAGGAGATGAAATTCAATAAGAAGAGAAATTCAACCCAAAGTCCATCGACTCCCAAGAGACTTTGGGAAGAATTTGGGAAGTGCGCCCTAATAGATTGGCTTGGTTGACCCAACTCGGTCAAGACCTTGGGCGCATTAAAGAAGTAAGTGTTGAATCACCACGGGAAATTCCCTCAAGAAAGAAGAGAAGGATGAAACCTTAGCCTGGGAAGCAAGGTCTAACAAGGATCTTAAAGTCAAGCAAGCACCAACACCAAGGAAGGAGGATCATCAGCTCGTCGGCGCATCGTGATCAAAGCATCCAACCAAATTATTCACTTGGGATCGAGAAACCTTAACCCATCCTAGCCAAATTCCTTTCCCTCCCTCAGAAAATCGGCCCCTTCCTTATTTCAAAACCCTTTCTACCCTTCAGACCCCATTCTCAATCCCATGTTTTAACGATTCCATACAAGTGGCAACCTCACAACCTAAGTTGCAACCTCGAAAACTTGATCCTAATTCCTGATTTCACCGTGTCCTCAAGTTTGAAACCCACTCTCTTAGCCCTGTAAACCTTATCGTTCCCAAAAACCCAACACACATAGGCGTGCAAGTATACAATTTCCCCGTGGAATACCTTCTCTATAGGACCACGGTTCTTCTCTTGACTCGTTAACCCTGCAATGATTTCCAAGCTTCGGGGACGAAGCTTCTCGTAAGGGGGGAGAGTGTAACACCCCGTGTTACGGCCTTCAATCCCGGATTAATTATTTAATTAATCCCGTTAATAATAATTAAATATGATTTAATTATGTTAGGTTTACCTTTAATTAATTAGTAAGGTCCACCATGACCCGTGGACCCTTGCCCGAATAAGAATCTTAAGCCTGTTAGGAATAAAGGAAGTAGGCCTTTTACTATTCAGATTATGATTAGGATCCTCTTTAATTAATATGGTCCACTATGGACCATGGACCCTTATCCCTAAAACAAGCCCTAGCCCTATAAGGAATAGAATTAGTAAACCCATACCATTCAGGCCCTAACTAGGAGTCTTAAATATATAAATAGGGAACTTAGGAGGCACCTAGAATCCCCACCACAATAATCTCTCACCACCCAAAGAGTTCCAAGAATCCCCTTAGGAGAAATCAAGAAATCAAGAAAGCTTAAAAAAAGATCCTTCATAGCCAAGGAATTAATTAAGGCTAAGAGGTAACCCATGTCTCAACAAAACCTATTTTCATAGCTATGATTCCCCCTTAGGGTTTCCCCCATATTATTGTGATTGGCGAGATATGATGATGATTATTGATGTTTGATGTGATGATCCCATGAGAGATCTTGATAATCTTGATATTGGGAGACTCTTGATAATTATGGAGTTCTTGATGATTATATGGAGTTCTTAATGATTATGTGTTGTTCTTGATAATTGTGTGATGCTCTTGATGGTTATGTGTTATTCTTACCGAATCTTGCAATTAGAAGACGAATCGTATCCTTGTTGATATAAAAGTGATTAGAACCCTAGGTTGTATCGTATGTTATGATTCTTGGATTGTGGGGTGGGGAAATCGCATGTTTGGGTGTTGATTATGTCTAGAAAAGCATGATAGGTTATGTGCAGTTCGTTTCTCGTATTTGATTCGTTAATGGTCTACGTGTTGTCGTTAATTGCGTTGTAAGGTGTCTAAGCATGGTTTCTGGTTCCACAATGGTTCCCGGGGCGCAAAAGTGATGAAAAGAGTCAGTGGGGGGTAGGTGGGGGGGTAGGGGACCCGCCACCTACCCACGGCCGTGAAACACCGCCCGGCAGCGGGTAGCCGGCGGGCGGGCAGCTGCCCGCCGGCGACCCGCTGCCCGGAACAGTACTTTCCGGCGGGTGGCCCCCACCCACCGGCTACCCGCTGGAATTTCCCCCATCCTGGGTTCCCGGCTTCCCCGTTTGATGTTCCCCCGTTCCCCGTGGTGTCCCAATGGACTCCGTTTATCGTGCCTATGTCTAGTTTGATATTTCGGGTACCGTTCGTAGGTTTATGAGTCTATTATATTGCATGCTAGTTGAATTGGTATCCCGTTGACCTAGGTGGAAGAAGTATGAACCCCTTAGGACCATTCTTAGTATGTGATGGATCACGCATAGGTTTTGTTATACGTTTTCTCCCCCTTCCCAATGTGTTAATGTGGGTTGCATGTACTTGCTATGTGTTATGTGTGCATATAACCCCGAGTTGGTTAATATCAATCGGGCTATACGGGCAGTCGGGTGGGCTGAGAACCATACCGGCTGTTAACCAGGCTGGTAGAGACCGGTCAGGTATATAAATATTATATAGGACTAAGTTCCACTATACGGGCAGTCGGATGGGCTGAGAACCACACCGGCTGTTAACTAGGCTGGTAGAGACTGGTCAGGTATATAAATATTATATAGGACAAAGGTCCACTATACGGGCAGTTGAATGGGCTCAGAACCATCCCAACTGTTAACCAGGCTGGGAAAGACCGGTCAGGTATATAAATCTTATGTAGGACAAAGGTCCATCAGTCGGTTGCGATCGGCTCCTCCGTAATGTGAGACGGGGCAGGGTGCTGTGGGGCCGTGTCAGAGCTATATGCGCTGACCCTCATGTATGGGCATGCGATTGGTCTTGTGGCGCCAACAAAGTGTGTTATGTGATGAGATATGGAGGAGTTGTGTTTATGAGTATATTGGGGGATGTGACTAAGGGGTTTATGCTGGGGATTGTTCATGTTGGGTTATGATCATTGTTTATGCTTTGCCTTATCTGCCTTATCCGTTGTGAACTGCATATGCTCGTTATAACTGTTGCTTGTGTCTGGCCTTATCTGTCGAGTCATTCCCGGTTTTAAAGCTAGAGTTCGTAGGATATATCTTCATGCTCAAAATGGTTTTCGTATATCTATATATATCTCTATATGTATTGTATTTCAACGCGTTGGAGTGGGTTACCAGCATCTCTCGCTGAACAGATATATTTGGCTTTCAGGCATAGAAGATTAAGTCACTGGAGTGCGCTAGAACTTAGAAGTAGATAGTTTCTCTTTTGGCCTGCGTGCCACGTTTACGTATTTACGCTTTGAGGATATTAGTTAGTTAGCCTGTGCACTTGGGTTCTCTAGCCCAGGTGTGGCATAGCACCCCGAACGCTTGTATTTATATCTTGGGATTTAATAAGATTCTACCTTTATTATAAGTTTTAAATGTCTTGAAAATCTGGGGTGTTACAGAGGGTTTGGTGGAGGAGGAGCTAGCAGGTAATTCGTTCCTAGCCTACCCTTATCTTTTGTGTGCATATTGTTCCTTGTTACCTTGAGTGTCGTCTTGTGTTCTTCATTGTCTACTTGAGTTACTTGGCTATCCTGGTCATATTTTCTTTGATAGTGATTCTTTGGAGTTAAGTGTAAGCTCTTCTTGATAGATGATTCCCTTAGTTTTTGCGGGTAAGTTTCGTTGTGAAATTAGTTATTTATCTTCGAAATAAATTATGCTTGGAATAATTCTACAATCCTTGCATTTGGATACCCTTGTAACCCTTCCTTTGGGAACCCTCTAAATTTTCCAAGTGTTCTTTGAATGTGAGAATAGAAAACTCATACAAAAATCCTATCTTGTGTAGCCAAAAATCCAAGCAAAATATTTAATTACGACTCTTGCGTTTCAAACCCAAGCATACCCTTTGCCAACCCAACTCCTACACCACTTGAGCTAATTATCTTTCTTGGAACCTATTCATTTTTAATCCCATCTAAACCATAAAATTTTCACTTTACCCAAATCCCCAAATTAAATCATCTTTTCCCCAATTTTTCCCCAAAAATCCCTAAATTCCCAAATCTTCTTCTCTCTTCTTCCCTACCCGTGAGCAGCCGAGGTACACCCCCCACCTGTTGCGTCAACTGCAACCCGCCACCACCGCCGATCCACCAACGCACCGCCACCGAACCGTCGCTGTCCGCCGCTGTCGACGCACCGCCGGAGCCTCCCCGCCGAGCTGCCCTGTTCGCCGAAGCAGAGAGAGTAAGAGAGAGAGCGGTCGAGAGAGAGAAGAAGAAGAGAAGTTGTGGGCTTCTTTTATTGAGCTTTGGGTCATCTCCTACCATGCCTAGAAGGTCAAGTTTGGCTAGGAAAGCGGAATGGGTGGATACCCATTACCTTGTTCTTGAAGGTAAAGCCTTTGACCCGGAATCTTTTTCTAATTCTTTGTTGGATATGCTTAGATTCCAAGGTTTGTTGGATGGGTTTCTCGCCATAAGGGCTGAGACTTACCCGAGTTTGGTTAAGGAATTTTATCGTCACATGGTTGTGACAAAGGATGGTGATAAGCTTGAGATCACTTCTAAAGTGAGAGGTGTGAAGATAGTTCTATCTGAAAAGAGGCTAGCTCAGCTTTTGAGTCTATCTGCTTCAGGAGTTGCTCAGTATAGCGGTAACTCATGGATTAGTACGGATACCATGGGGTACCGGGACTATTTGAGTTATTTGTTGGGTCGCACGAGTGGTTTCACTCAAGCTTCAAGGCCAGAGATAAATTGGTTGTCTGTGGAACAAAGGATCTTGGTTATATTGGTATCGGATTGTTTGTTACCCAATAACACCAAAAGTAAGTTGTTGGGAATGTTGGAATGCACCTTTGCCTTTTGCCTCAAGAATATGGTCAAGTTCAACCTGCCAGCTTTGATGTTGCAACATATGGTTTTCTGCCGTGATCATAACCGAAAGAGCCTACCATATGGGATGGTGTTGAGCTGGATTCTGGTTAGGAAAGGTGTGAGTGTTGATGGCTGTCTACCGAAGGGCATGGGAAAGTTGGTGTTGGATGCCACCAATCTTCGAAGTTGCAATCTGTTTCAGTTGGAAGATGGTGATTACATCACTCTTGAAGAAGTAGCAAGGAAAGCCCCTGAAGAAAGAGCCGAGTTGGAAACCGAGTTTGGGATTCATGCCGGGAAGTTGAGCCTCGCAGTCCAAAGTTTGGGAGGTGATGAAGAAGATGAGGGTGAAGCTGGCCGTGAGGAAGAAGTGGAAGTACCTGAAGCTGCCGAGGCCGAAGAAAGTGATTCTGAAAGTGAAGAAAATCAAAGGAGGAGGGAAGCACACACCAAAAGGGAGCATGATGCCATGACGCATGAGGAGCAGGTTGTCACCTTGCTTCGTCAACAGAACTGTATGATCGAAGAAGGCTTCGCGTTCATGAAGACGCAGTTTGTCGCCGTGCATCAAAGGCTAGATCAGATCGAGGCCAGTTCAAGCCGTAGAGGAGAGGATGATGAAGAATCCGAGGAGAGCACCGAAGAGTCGGAGAGCGAGTCCTTCTAGAGTGGAGTTGCGGCCGTCTTGCTTTCTCTTCTTTAGTTGTTGTTATCTTCTTAGCCGTTGTTACCATTTGGTCGTTGTTTGCTTTTATGCTTGTTGTTTTGTTGTTTAAATAGTTTTGTAGTTGGTGTTTTGAGTTGGTTGTCTAGTTCCTAGTTGTTGCTTAGAAGTTGGTGTTTGTGTTGGGATTAGAGTTCGTTATGCTCAATTTATCCGTTTGTTTAAACTCTTGCCAATCCTTGTTTGGATTCCTTCTTGCCTTGAAATCTTGTGGAATCTTTTGGGTTTTGACCAAAAGAAATTTTTCTTGACACTCTTGTCACATTGTTGTTCCTTTTTACCGTTTGTTTTAATTCGTCGTACCCAAGCTTCGGGGACGAAGCTTCTTTGAAGGGGGAGAGGATGTGACACCCCAAAATCCAAATTTGATTAAGGGATTAATTAAATAATTAATCCTATTTCCTTACACCCCTTCATGTTAGTAAGGGTATTCTTGACTGTTCACTTTGTGTTAGTATTGTAAGCTAACCTAGTAGAACACCCTCATTTCTCTCCTTACACTTTCCAAATTCTAGCTCCACCTTCTCTCTAAAAAGGTGGATAGCTTTTCTTCCAAGCTAAGTTGAAGCTTTGCCAAAACTTCAAGAGTTGTCTCCAAGATTCGCGAAGGCCTGACACGCCGCGCATGCTCGGACCAACTCTTCACAATCTAGTTGAATCAATCGCCAGTATTATCCGATCAGCATGATACGTCGAGCTAACGATCTTTCACCTCGATGTGCATAACATATTCCCGAATGTAGCTCATTCATCACCAAATTTGCTTTAAAATCCGAGAGGCATCTCATTAAATGACCGCCATACGACTTATGATACAATTTTCCATCCACAATCTGCAGCCCCGATGCTCTCAACTTAACCTTCTGAGCCGGTTCCTCATCTTTTGACAAACGTTCGTGTTTAAGATAACCCATTAAGTTGGTAATCCAAATTTCCTCTCCTACCTCCACTGGAACGAATGATAGCATATCTATGGTAGCAATCTGGACGTCTGCTATTCTTGCGATATGGGAAATGTACTCGGGGGCCTCGTGGACCAATTTGGAGAGGATATCTGCATTACCATTCTCCGATCTCGAGGCATCTTCGAACAAGTGTGCTTGACATCCTGCTAGTGCCGTAAGGACTAGATCTCAGTACCTGATTAATTGATCAACCTTTGTTTCAAAATTCATGAGGACTTGACTAACAACCAAATTCAAATTATTTCGGGTTATCATACATTTTAACCCTAGGGCTTTAACATAATTTAGCCCAATGATTAAAGCTTTATACTTTGCCTCGTTGTTGGTTGGCTGAAAACCGTAGATCAACGCATAATATAGCTTGAGCCCCTCTGGGCTGGTGACCACTACTCCACCTCCTGATCCTTTTTTACTGCTCAAACCATCCATTGCCACCTCTCACTATAAGCTTTCGTGGTCATGTGGATGGTCTGGTTTTGATCTCTTGTCGTGCATTCCACCACGAAGTTGACAAATGCTTGGCCTTTAATGACTAGTCTAGGCTTGTATTCTATAGCTAGTGTGTCAACATCATTGCCCACTTGACAACCCGGGCAGAAGATAATGAAGTCTGACATATTGCGTCCATCGACTGATCGGTCAACACATGTATCAGCGGACCTTGGAAGTATGGCGGTAGCATCTTAGCTGCGATGTAGAGGCCGAACACCATCATTTCAAGGCGAGAATACCAGAGTTCGGGTGCCTTCAAAGCATGGCTGACGTAGTATACCGAGCATTGAACTCCATGGTCATCAATCCGGCACAACACGACACTCACCGTCCTGTTAGTGACCACCAAGTATACATACAAAGTTTCCCCGTGCTCCGATTTGGAGAGCACAATTGGTGACATCAAATACTCTTTTAACCCATCGAATGCTGCTTGACACTCGGCATCCCACATGAACGAGTTAGCCTTCTTCACTGTTTCAAAAAAGGGTAATGCCTTCTCGGCCAACTTGGGCAAAAACCAACTTAAAGCGGTTAGCCGCCCCGTCAATTGCTACACTTCTAGAACTGAGCTAGGTGGTTTCATGTCAAGTATCTCCTCTACTTTGACTGGGTTTGGCTCGATTCCTTTATTCATCATCATGACCCTAAGAATTTTCCGGTCTAGACCACAAAAGTACATTTGTTCGGGTTTAAACGCAACCAGAACCAGCGCATGATTTCAAAACAAGGCTTAAGTCTTGGGGATGAGATCCCTGATCACTACTCTTGTTGAGCATGTCATCAATATTTGACGGTAGCCCTTGAACGCATCCATGAAGCTCATTAAATCGGCGCTGGCCGCTGGCTGCTTTCTCATCCATCATCTAGTGTATGCTTGGTAGTGGATACGGATCCAAGGGATAAACTAGGTTTAGATAAGTATATTCAATGCACATCCTACATACTAGAGACTTTGGGACAAGTACGATGTTGGCTACCCAATCCAGGTATACTACCTCTCGAATTTGACCAATCGCGGCCAAGGTCTTTACTTCCTTTTTCACAAACTCTCGTCAGTCAGGAGATAAATACCGTTGTTTTTGTTTAACTGGCTTTGCCACTGGGTTGCCGGCCAATCTATGGAAAATGGCAAATCTATCAATCCTATGCATGTCTTTCGGGCCCCACGCAAATACGTCAACATATTCTCTCAATATATCAAGGATCGTTGCTCGTAGGTCGGCATCTAAAGATTTTCCGATCTTGTTGAATCAATTAGGGCATCTCGTATCCATGGGAAATTCTTCCACCTCATCTGATGGCTCGGGTTGATTTTTTTTATCATCTTTTTGCTCCAGAATGGTGTTCATCCGAGAAGACCCAGGCTCTTGCTTTTGTACTACTTGAACATAGCATTTTTTAGCCGAGTGCACATCACCACGTAGGGTTCCTACACCCACGGGAGTATGGAATTTCATGTAGAGATGAGGCATTGTGTAACACCCCCGATTTTTACCAAAAAATTTAAAAGCTTAATTAATGGAAACAATCCAAACATTAATCATTAAACAAAGGAAACGTTTGTCTAAACACGGAGGTGCTATGCCACACCTATATCAAACATAAGTGCACAGGCAAACTACTAAACAAACCACAGCAGCTAACGGTTAAACTAACTAGGCTCACATGCCATAAACAACTAGAAAAGCATAAGGAGCTACACTAGGCTACTACGGTCCACTAGCGCGCTCTCCAAAGCTACTCAAAAACTTGCAAAGAGATAGGTATAACACCCGGTCAGCGAATAATGCTGGTAACCCATCAATACACGTTAAGTATCAGAATATACATAGATATAAGCAAAACCATTTGAGACAGAGGAATACAATATATATCATTTTAAAACCATGAGATTAAACATCAATAGACTCATCAATTCACTCTCAACAAGGACCACGTGCCAACATACTCAACAAGGCAATAGAACAACAAACGACACACTCAACAATAGATACTACCTACCATACTCAAGGTAGGGTTAATTATAGACATGCTCATAATCAATAAAGCGAGGTTCATACTCACAACATGTTCCAAGCCCACATAGGACATAGCCAAACCGAAGCATACATCAAAGATTCATCTCAACGACCCGAATCCTAGTGGATCAGTGTGGAGGAATCCAAATCATCAATCACATACCATAGAGTCATCGCAATGACTAGGACCGCAGCCCAATGGAAACAGATCTAGCAACTTTAAGTGTATACACCCCCTATTAAGAGTCTAAGCTAAACGGGGTAGCTACTATCTCTGGCAACTGGAATGGGTTTCCCAAGTTGCCCATAAATCATAAGTATCCAAATGGTAATCTGGAGCTTTAAACCAACTACCAGATCTGTAACACCTCGTGTTACGGCCTCCAACCCAAACTAATTATTTAATTACTTACCCTAAAAAGAGAATTAAATTCCATTAATTAATTAGCTAATTATTTAATAGGAAGGGTCCACCATAGACCATGGACCCTTACCCCTAAACCAATCCCTTAGTCCTACAAGAAATAGAATTAGCAAACCCATACCAGTCAAGCCCTAATTAGGACTCTTAGATATATAAATAGGAACGTAGGAGGCACCAAGAAGTCACACCACAATAGATATCACCACACAAGAATTCCCAAGAATTCCCTTATCACCAACGTAAGAGAAATCAAGAAGAGGAGATCTTAGAGAAAGAACCTTAATAGCCAAGGAATCTAATTAAGGCTATGAGGTAACCCATGTCTCAACAAAACCTATTTTCCTTGCTATAATCTTCTTCTTTGGCTCCTTCTCTATGCTTGCGTCTTGATAAATCTTTTAGGATGATTATGAATGATCTTGATGATTGATGAGATGATCTTATGTGTTGATCTTGATAATCTTGATGATTATAAGAGGATCTTGATAATTGTATGATGTTCTTGATAAATCTTGATGTTCTTGATTTTAAAGATAAACTATGATTTTGATAGTTTGAATATGATTAGAGCCCTAGGTTAAATTGGGGATTTCGTATTGTGATATTCTCGATATAATTGGGTGGGATTTCGCATGTTCGGGTGTTAATTATGTTTAGAAGTCATGTTAGGATGTGTTTAATATGATTCTTGGTTTTGAACCGTTATTTGACTACGTGGTGTCGTCGTTTATGTTTAAAAGTGTCCTAACATGGTTTCGGGTTCCACGAAAGATCCCGGGACCAATATGTTGAAAAAGAGTCAGTGGGGGGTAGGGGAACTAATAGGAACTAGTACACATGGAATCCAATAAGGGTCTATAGTGGGCTCATCACATGGCCCATAACTACATCCATAAAGAATCATTGGTGGAAGAAACAAGAAGGTCCAATAATAATTCCATACGATAGAGGAAAGTATTATAGTGGCCCATTTCAAGTGATATCATGGATCGAAGACAATGCTTACAGGATTCGAGGTCGAATCATTTTCAAGAAGGGGAGGATGATGCGGCCCAACATAATGAAGAACCATCAAGAGTACCAATTGGGCCAATCACATGGCCCAAGTCCAAACAATTAAGACAACTCTTCATTGGTGATATTCAAAGATGGTGGAAATCCAAGTCAAGCCTGTAACACCCCGTGTTACGAACCCTAAATTAGAACTAATCTAATTATCCCCCACCCCAAAAAGGGAACTAAAATCCATTAAATGACTAAAGAGGGGTCCACTATGGATCATGGGCCCTGAGCCCTAAAACCAAACCCCTAGTGCCATAGGAATTAGAATTAACAAGCCCATACCACCTAGACCCTAATTAGGACTCTTAGGTATATAAATAGGGACATAGGAGACACCTAGATCTAACACCACAAATAATCTCTCACCACACAAGAAGTTCCAAGAATCCCCTTAGGAGAAATCAAGAAAGGAGAAATCTTAAAGAAAGACCCTTCGTAGCCAAGGAAATTAATTAAGGCTAAAAGGTAACCCATGTCTCAACAAAACCCATTTTCTTCGCTATAATCTCCTTCCTTGGCCTCCTTCTATATGTGTGTGTCTTGATTAATTCATCTACGTTAATTATGATATATTCTTGATGATTGATAAGATGATTTGGGTGTATTCTTGATGATCTTGATGATGAAAAGAGATTCTTGATGATGATGTGATGATTCTTAACAAATCTGGATATTTCTTGATATTAAAGATAAATTGTGGTTTTGATGATTTGGGAGGGATTAGAGCCCTAGGATGAATTGGGAATTTGTGTTGTAAAGTTCTTGATTTATATTTGGGTGGGAATTCACATGTTCGGGTGTTGTTTATATTTAGAAGTCGTGATAGGATGAGTTATATGTGATTCTTGCTTTTGATCCGTTAATTGACTACGTGGTGTTGTTAATTGTGTTTAAAAGTGTCTAAGCATGGTTTCGGGTTCCACAACGGATCCCGGGACGAAATATTGATGAATGAGTCAGTGGGGGGTAGATGGGGGTAGGGGTACTCGCCACCTACCCGCTGCCCGAAGATCACCGCCGGGCAGCGGGCAGGCGCCGGGCAGGCGTCCGCCCGCCGGCAACCCGCTGCCGGGCAGTGATCTCCGGTGGGCAGCCGGCGGGTGATCCCTCACCCACCGGCTACCAGCTGGCTCATGACCCCTCCCAGGTCTCCGGCTTCCCCGCTTGATGTTCCCCATTCTCCGTGGCATCCCAGCGGACCCCGTTTGTCGTGCCTGAGTCTAGTATGATGTTTCGGGTACCGTTCGTAGGATAGGTGAAACTTAGGAATTGCATGCTAGTTGAATTGGTAGCCCGTTGCCCTAGGTGGAAGTTGTATGAACCCCTTAGGACGATTCTTAGTATGTGAGCGATCACACGTAAGTTTAATTATATGTCTCCCCTTCCCAAGGTGTTATTATGTGCTATAATGTGTTATGTGATGCATGATTCCCCAATTTGGTTGCGATCAAATTGGCTATACGGGCAGTTGGATGGGTTGAGAACCATCCCAACTTTTAACCAGGCCGGTTGCGATCGGTCAGGTATATAAATATTATATAGGGCTGCGGTCCACTGATGATTATTTAATGAGCTGCGGTTCATCCTCCTGGCTGCGGTCAGTGATTCACTTCTTGGGCTGCGGTCCACATGGGCCTCGGTGCTATGACCCACCGAACCTGAACGCGCCAGGACGGTGTGTAGGGCCAATAAGCCGAGGAAGGCTGTAGTCCACCGATCCGAGTAATCGGGGCAGTGTGTAGGGTTACGGCTGGTTGCGACCCACCGAGCGATGGGACGACGGTGTGTAGGGCCATAGTCTACGAGGATTTTCGGCCACCGACAGAGTATAGCTCCGTGGTGTGTCGGGCTTGATACGCTATGGTCCACCGGCGTACCAATCGGTGGTGTGTAGGGTCATAAGTCCCCCGTTGAAAAGGGGATCGCGGTCCACCGACTGGGTGCGTCAGCGGTGTGTAGGATCGTGGTCCGACGTTGAGTTCGTCAACGGTTCTCAAAGGGTTGGTTGCGATCAACTCCCCTCCTACCGCGGTACTGAGGTAGGGTGCTGCGGGGCCATGTTAATGCTATATGCATGGACCCTCATGTTCGGGGCATGCGATTGGTCCCGTGGCGCCATCAATGATGATGTGATATGAATGGTGATTCAATGATGATGTGATATGAATGGTGATTCAATGATGATGTGATATGCATGGTGATGCAATGATGATGTGACATGAATGGTGATTGGATGATGATGTGTTTGGAATTGGAAAGTGATCAGTGACCTGAGACGTGTATTCCTTGTGATGTTATCTCTACTTAAATGCTTATTGTTATTTAATGTGCTCATCCCTATTTGCTGAGTCTATTCCCGGTTTTAAAACTAGTGTCTCTTAAGTATATATCTTCCTGCTTCGAAATGATTTTGTATATCTATATATATCTATCTATAATGTATTTCAACGCGTTGGAGTGGGTTACCAGCATCTCTCGCTGAACAGATATATTTGGCTTTCAGGTACAGATGAGTAGACACTGGAGCGCGCTAGAGACTTGGAGCGTAGAATAGATAGTTTCCCATTCGGCCTGCGTGCCATGCTTATGTATTGACATTATTGAGGATTTTAGTTAGTTAGCCTGTGCACCTGAGTTCTCTAGCTCAGGTGTGGCATAGCTCCCCGTACTCTTATGTTATGTTTTGGGATTTAATGAGAATTTACCCTTATTATATAAGTCTTAAAAGTTTTAAAATTTCGGGGTGTTACAAAGCCCATTTGCAAAGGATGAAGAAGAATTCAAGGATTTTTATAATTGTTTAAGTGCTGATTTTGGAGATTAAATTAGGTCCAAATAAGCATTATTATTTTTAGTCATTATTATTTTTAGTCATCATTATTTTTAATTGTTTGGCATTAAATAGAAAACACTAGTTTGTATTTAGAAAGGATTCCTTAGATCCCTTTCTAATAGAACTATATTTACTTGTTTTCTAGATTAGGTTTAGGACTCTTATTCCCATTGCATTTAGGATTACAATACTGCCCTATACCTATAAAGAGGGCACATCTATATATATCAGTTTGGGGAAGGCTTTAATTCAATAAAATTCTTAAGTTTTTCTTTACACTTGTGTAAGAAACTTTATGGCTAATCGTGGACTCAATTAGTGGCTGGTCGTGGACTCAACTAGCAAATTGATTCGTGGACTCGAATCAATCTTCCTTTCTTCAACCTTAGATTTAGGTTCGTGGACTCGTTCTTGAATCGAAGGAAACTAGTGTAACACCCCATTTTTATAACTAAAGTTTCCTTACAATTATTATTTCTTATTGAAAAATTCACTAGTTACATAGCGGAAGCATTAATTGACCAAAAGAAATGGGTGTTACCGCCACGCTCAAGTATCTCACTTATACCCAAACGCTAAGGCTAATAATACAACTTAAATTGAATAATCCAAATTGAACTTAAAACATATACTGCAAATAACATTACAATCATTTACTCTCAAAATATCAAATCTCCAATGAGTCAATTTAATTCCTGCTCAACTTGAATTCATCTCAAATTCCTTTATCCATGTTCACCTGTAAAAATAATTTTGACACAAAAATATAGAGTAGACAAAAATTTGCATAAGCTAAGTAAGTTCCACTTCACCCCGTAAAATAATGGCTTGGATTTTATTATATTTCCAAAAACTCATATAATTTTGATACTTTTCCAAATTACATGTGGAGTTATACTTTTCCTTGTATATATAGAGAATTAATATTTATAAATGGAGAAGTAACAAACCTCATCAAAATCCACTTAGAATCTGGACTAAAACCCATGTGCACACCCCTAGGGGATTCCAAGCCACTGGGAAGTATATGATCCAAGTAGTAAGGTTTTCATGCCTGCTACCACACAAACAATTTGGAAACTGGATCATAACCTATGTGTTACACCCTCATGGGATTCCAAGCCCAATGAGTAGTAATTAGTCAAAGTGAACAGTACTCACATTCACTGAACACCACACAGTACATTATTTGCTCAAAATTCCATTATTTCTCCACAGATAAATACTCTTCTCCAAAAATTCATTTTCTCCAAAATATATACAATTTTCTCCAATACAATTCCTCAAAAATATAATTTCTCAAATCGCAATTTCCTCCACATATAATAATTTCTCAAAAACATAATTTTTAATCCACAATAAGGATGTAATACAAATTTCACCATATGTAACACTAAAAATTTCAAGCCACGGATTTACACAACACGCATATTCAACACGTCGAAACCCATTCTCGACATTTCGAGAATCACCACACAATAGTATCATTTATCGATAAATGCACTCATGTCTACATTAATAGCATATATCATATCATATAACATATAATATCAATACTTATAATACTCGGAGAAAAATGATAGTTTTAATGAACATGAAATCTTACCCTTAAAGTTCAAAATCTGTGTCAACACTTAAAATAGCATCCTAGCCACTTTGATCAAAAACCTGTGAATCAAACACATCTAATACTTATAACTAATACGGAGTAATATTAATAATAATAATGATAATAGTACTTATAACTAATACGGAGTACTATTAATAATAATGATGATAATTGTACTAGCTAATTCGTATGAATCTACCACCACCAAAATCCTCATCATCAATCATCAAGTATTTATCCTTATCCAAATTCCTATAATCATTACCTCATCATTTTGTCGTTTTCCACGGCAGAAACAAGCTAGCATCATCATTATCATCAGTTTTCATCAGCCTAAACACAAACTAATTCATTTTTGTCGTCTATGCACACAAGATTGCTTCTGCGGTTTCTTCACAGTGAGGGGAAAATATTGGCGGGAGAGAAGAAGAAAAGGGAGAGAGACGGAGTAAAGAGCAAGTCAACCGAGAGTGATAGACTATTAGGTTTTGGATAAAATTAGGGTTAACTTTGAGTAGTATATATATTATTTAGGAGTAATATAATATGATTAGGAATATATTAAATATATATATATATATATACTAGTACTGTCGTGTAAACATACGCATATATATATATATATATATATATATATATATATATATGTAGAGAGAGAGAGGATTAACATAGGATTAACTTATATATATATTTATATTGGATTAGCTTGTACTGTAGGGATGTATATATGTATAATAAATATTAGCTATGGCATATATATAGGATAAGGAACCCACAAGACTTAAGAAATAATAGGAGTTTAGAAAAATATTAGGTCAGATTTGGAGTTCAAAGAATAAAATAAAATTAGGGTAACAAGAATAGTGTCCAACAAAATATGGGGTATTACAACTAGATCCGACTCTAGTTGATTGAAGATTGCAACATCGAGGTACTTGAAGCTACATGGGATTCTTCCAAGTCTTTGAGGATTCGAGACAAAGGGTTTCTCGTGAGATTTAAGGTATTTTGATCCATCTCTATCTTTAGTTTTGAGAGCATTCTTGGGACAATATTCCATCTTTAACTGAACCTTGGACTAGGTTCATATCAGGAACTCGCCACCTACCCTGTAACACCCCCCTCAAACAAGACCCATATAAAAGGCCTTAACACCTGCAGATCATACAACAAAACTAGCACAGCGGAAGATAAAACGAAAACAGGATAGAAGAAATCCAAACGGGGTGTTATGCAACGTCTACCAAACACGGTAAATGCTACGACGATCAATCTGCAAGTGTATACATCTATCCCAAAAGGTAACAGTCTAACACTACAACGGCACACAGGCTACAAAACAAAGGTAAAGATACTAGACTACCGGCCACTAACATCGCGCTCGTCTAGACATCACCTGAAAGATACAAAGATAAACATTGGGACGACGCCCGGTCAGCGATAATGCTGGTAACCCACCAATACCTATTAAGTATCATACATAGGTAGGGTATATACAAAAATCATTTCGAAACGGAATACATATATATAAGTGTAAAACCAAGAGTAAACACCAACTCAAGACTCAACACTCATCAATAAACACCACGGGAACACATCCCAAGACCACAACGGATAACGACACCACAATGATCAAGACATGACAACCGGCAACACATGCCTTTGTGACTACACACGTCACAAGAGAGAACACACAACCACGGCTACACAAGCCCTCGTGACATCACCCGCCACGAGTTGATATGCCTTCCTTATGCCCTGTTCCAACCTTATGGCTACCCCCAACCTTATATCTAGTTCCAACCTTTACCTCCAGGACCCCTGTACATACAGTCCAACCTTATTCCCCGGGAACCGTCGTTCCCCCTCCAACAGTCCTCCAACAAAGCCACCGATTCATAGTACACGAGGTACCGTACACGCACATGGCACACATGCCCTGATAACACCTGTTATCCCCCAAAAACGTGAACCTTACACAAAGGCCACAGCTCCATAATCACGCCACGGCCACCACGGGGACTGCTGCAATAACTTGGTGACTAGTGTCCCATACCACTAACCGTGCAATCCAGGTAAAGCCACACACGCACCACAACTCAGCAAGAGTCAAACAACGGATCCAAACGAAGGTATGAAACATACTCAATCAAGGAACGGGTCACAGCCCAACAACATCAACGATGAATAACACAAGTTATCATCAACCAAACGAAAGGTACAAACCACACACACGCTAGCATTAAGACAATAAACTAGCATGCTTAACAACGGATAAACACAATATAGTTCCGAGGAACACACAAGACACCTCTCGGTCCAACGAAACACAATGTTGAACACTTAGCACGATTCAAGACACCAAAGTCCTACATGGATACCTACCATATAGTTCTAGACATACGAAACATCAAGAAGATGCTCAAATAGTTCCACAAAAGAACATCGGGAAGTCAAAAGACAAAATACCGAGTCAAACGAATCACGGGTAACAAATCCCATCACAACACCAACCATGTACCCGCGGGTAGACCCACGGGCAGTGCCCCACCCGTGGTTCCGCCCGCGGGAACATCATCCCACAAGGCCATGTACCCGCGGGTAGTGCCCCGCCCGCGGTTCCGCCCGCGGGTACACACTTGTACCACAACAAATCCCTTCGGGGATTTTCTTCTCCAAACACAAATTCAAGTCCAAAACATGCCAAATCTCACCCAACACAACAAAATGACTTGAATCATGGAAAATGCCAAGCAATGGCACAAAGGAACCCTAAACACAAGCTCTAGATATGGAATATCACAAGACAAATGCATAAACACTCACATTTCATAGCAAAACACAAGTAGAATCCAAGAAATCACATATAGGTAAGCAAAATAGGTTTTAGTAGAGCATGGGTTACCTCTTGTAGACCAAAAGACTTCACTTTACACCTCAACAAGCTCCTTACAAGGCTTACTATCCAAACCCACTTCAAGATCAAACCAAAAGATCATAAAGATCCTACTTTTAAGAAAAAGACAACTAAGATGGAACCAAAAACACAAGATGGACTTAGATCTTACCCTCCTAGATGCCCAAATAGGTGAAAGGTTGAATCTTGGGAGCAAATCTTGGAATCTTGACAAGGGTCTCAACTTGGCTTGGAGAATAAGCTACACTTCTTTTCTAGAGAGAAGGTAGAGCTAATTTCTAGGAATTGTAAGGAATGAAATGAAGAAGTCTTCTAGGTTAGGTTACAATACTATCTCTTGGTGAAAAGTCAAGAATACCCTTACTAACCTTAAGAAAGTGTAAGGAACAAGGTAACTCCCCTCAAAGCTCAAGGTACAACACAACTTTAAGGTTGACTAGTCAAATACTAGTCCTTGAGTATTAAAAATCAGGATTTTAGGAATTAATTCCTCAAATAAAATAGGATTAATTACACAATTAATCCATGGATTGAATGTGGATTTTTGGGGTGTCACATCCTCTCCCCCTTCAAAGAAGCTTCGTCCCCGAAGCTTGGGTACGACGAATTAGAAACAAACGGTGATAGGAAACAACATTGTGAGAAGAGGTTCAAAAACGAATCCTTTTGGTCAAAACTCAAAAGGTTCCACAAGGATTTCAAACAAGAAGAAAGGCATAGCAATTCAAGAATTGTCAAGAACATGTAAAAGGAGAAGATTGAGCATCACAAACTCTATTCTCAACACCACCATCTACTCCTACCAAACACTAAGAACAAGACAACGAACACAAAACACCTCTACCACTACGAAACTAACTAAGCCACAAGGCTACAAACAAAACAGGCACAAAAGCAACAACAAGCAACCAAAAAACGGGGACAACGAGGGTTCCTCAAATAAAATAGGATTAATTACTCAATTAATCCATGGATTGAATGTGGATTTTTGGGGTGTCACATACCCGCTGCCCCTAATGGGCGTTGCCGGCAGCGGGCAGTCGGCGGGCAGGCGACTGTCCGCCGGGCACCCGCTGCCCGGTACTTCGCCCACCCGCTGGTTTTTCCAACTTCGGGATGGTGGTTTCCCCGTTTGATGTTTCCCCGACCCTCGTGGTGTCCCAACAGACTTCGTGCCTGAGTCTAGTTTGATGTTTCAGGTACCATTCGTAGGGTAAAAGAGTCTTGTATATTGCATGCTAGTTGAATCCGTACCCCATAGGCCTAGGTGAAAGAAATATGAACCCCTTAGGATTATTCCTGTTAGGTGGATGACCACGCATAGGTTTCATTATATGTTTTCTCCCCTTTCCCAATGTGTTAATGTGGGTTGCATGTGCTTGCTATGTGTTATGTGTGCATGATACCCCAATTTGGTTGCAACCAAATTGGTTATACATGAGCTGCGGTTTATAAGCTGGCTGAGGTCAGAAATACACTTTTGGGCTGCGGTCCACCGTTTGGTTGCAATCAAACGTTTTACATGAGCTGTGGTTCAAAACCTAGATGCGGTCAGAGATTCACTTTTGGGCTGCGGTCCACCATTTGGCTGCGGTCAAACGATATGATGAGTTGCGGTTCATCGGTTGGCTGCGGTCAACCCCTTCGTGCTGCGGTACGAGACAGGGTGCTGCGGGGCCGTGTTAGCACTATATGCGCTGACCCTCATGTATGGGCATGAGATTGGTCCTGTGGCACCACCAAAGTGTGCTTATGTGATAAGATAATGATTGAATGACGATATGAATGATATGAAATAAACTTGCGACCTTAAGATACATGCTAGTGATTTATTTACTTGATTATAACTGTTGAATGTGCTTGTCCATACTTGTCGACTCTATTTCTGGTTTTAAAGCTAGAGTCTCCTAAGTATATATCTTCCTGCTTCAAAATGGTTTTCCTATATATATATATATATATATATATATATATATATATATATATATATATATATATATATATATATATATATATATACACACACATATATATGTATATATATATATACATATATATACACATATATATATATATATATACCTATATTGTATTTTTACGCGTTGGAGTGGGTTACCAGCATTATTCGCTGAACAGATATATTTGGCTTTCAGGCACAGATGATTAGCTACCGGAGCGCGCTAGCAGACCAATGCTTAGATAGTTAGTCCCCTTTCGGCCTGCGTGCCGTGATGATGTATTGACATTACTTTGAGGATATTTAGTTAGTGTAGCCTGTGTACCTGAGTTCTCCAGCTCAGGTGTGGCATAGCACCCCAAACATTTATGATTAGTATGCTCTGTATTGAGATTGATTAATAGAATTACTTTCTTATTATAAGATTAATAAGTTTTAAAATTTAGTGGTGTTATAGGATCAATTCACACATAAGTCCCCACACTGTCCAATTTATCAGCTCAATCATCTCATCACATCCAATCCATCATCTCGCAAGGTTCAATATACACGGAATCTAGAGATACGACAAAGCATAGATTCCACACAAAGTGTGTACAACAAGGGATAAGCTCAACAATCGCTTAATCACAAGGTAATCAATAAAGTACAATCCACAGAATAATCAACAAAGTACAACATTTGTACAAGATCACATCAAGGGATTCATTCGAGAGGTTTCAATGAAAGACATGAAACGATACTCAACAACAACATTGGACTTCAATCCAATAAAAAACATGATTGGCAACACAAGTTGCCAATCCTCAACAAGAATGGACAGACTACGCATACTAGTATCAAAGACATCATGACTAGCATGCACATCAAACGGGTAAACCAAAACGGTTTCAACGAACCACCAAGACTCACATAAATCCAAGAAATCACAAAGTTAGACCATAAGCACAATTCAAGACACCACAAATCCTATCATGGATACTTAAGACCTCGTTCTAGACTTACTAAACATCAAGAAGACACCCAAAAGCTCAACAATCCAACAAAAGGAAGCCAAAACATCAAATACCAAAAGGAAGAAACCACGGGGAAACAACTCCCCGCGGGTGGGGCCACGGGTAGGCCACCACCCGTAGTCCTGCCCGCGGGGTACAACCCCATGAGGCTGTGTACCTCATGGGTGGGGCGGCGGGTAGGCCACTGCCCGCCGTTCCGCCCGCGGGGTAGATCCCTACACACCAAATTTTTCCTTCGGGGAAATTCATCTCCAAGGTCAAGTTTAAGTCCAAAACACCCAAAACCTCACACACAACAAAGATATGACTTGAACCCAAGAATAGCTCAAAGAAAGGCATTCAAAAACCCTAAATACAAGCTCTAAACATGCATTATCACAAGATCATGCATCCAATCTCACAAATACATCAAGAATCATCAAATAGAAGCCAATAATCATTAGTAGCAATATAAAATAGGTTTTGTATATCATGGGTTACCTTTGAAGGCCAAAACCTTCTTTCCTCTAACCCTCCTAGGCCTTACTCTGAAGCTCTTCTTCCTCACAACCTTCTTACACAAGCCAAACCACAAGAAAACACCAAACTTAGATAAAGACACCTTTAAGCTAACCAAAAGCACTAGATAACTTTAGATCTTACCCCTTCCTATGCTTGAGAGGTAGAAAGGAGGGATCTTGGATTGAATCTTTGCAAGGCTAGGAAGATCTTCTTTTAGCTTGGTGAGTAAGCCAAGATTTCTTAGAGAGAAAGTGGAGTGTTTAGGAGATTGGCTAGAAGATGATGAATGAAATGTGTGTCTTGCAAGGGCAAGCTTAAACACCAATCATGTATGAAAGGACAAGTTTACCCTTACTAAAAGGCTAGGAAGACAAAAGGCTAGGCACAAAGCACAAAGCATAAGGTACTCATGATTGACTAAGGAATTAGTCAACCTCTAGTCCCTTGACTATTAAATTTTAGGATTTTAGGAAAGGAATTCATCAAGGAAATTAGGATTAATTCTTCAATTAATCCTAATTATGGAGTCGGATTTTCGGGGTGTCACACCATCTCCCCCTAACAAAAAGCTTCGCCCCCGAAGCTTGGGCACAACGAGGTTTAACGAAAGGCTAACGGTTTGAATAACATGTGACAAAATTGGTAAAGAATGGCAAACAAGAAATTTTAAGCACAAAGGTGTCCACCAACTAACCAAAGCTAGAGAAATCAAGGTTTCAAATTAAGGTGATAAGATTGATAGGCTTAGAAATAGGCTAAGGGTTCACAAAGGTAAGTCAAGAAAGAAAGATAAGGTGATAGATAGAAGATTTACCGGAAGGGAAAATAATTCCACCTTAAGCTTAACTCACTACCCATTTCTAACCACCGATCTACCCAAATCTAGACGTCTTAGCTAAGGCACAACCTACAACTAAAACTGACACCAAGAGGACTCTAAAGCTAGATTACCCGAGATCGAAGAACAAGGATAGCGCCTTCAACTGATCACCGCTGACTTCTTCAACCAAAGGAAGCAAGGTACTCACACTGCACAACTTCATCTCGGCATCCGCTTGAACTTGATCCATCACTTCTAGACAAAGGCTACTAGTGCCAGCTCCAAAACACGAGCAGGATGTCCTTCACCCTAGCTCTTGGGCTTACTTGATGGAGGCTGCCAACTTAACACTTGCATTAACACACAACCCACAACTCTCTACAAAGCATACACTTGAAAACTTCAAAACTTTCGGTCCGGATGAAAGGTCCAAAACAGGAACGGTAACAAAGGAGAAAGGTAACTCAGGGGAAAGAAGGCTCACAAGATGAGATTCGATTCAACGGAAAAGATTAGAGTAAAGGGTTTAAGGTTTGAAAACTCGAAGAATACATTGGTTAAGAAGAGAAGAAAGGTAAACAAGGCTACAACTTAGGAAGTCAATGTAACACCCCGCGTTACGGCCCATAAACCAATTAATTAATTACCCAAAAAGAAAGATTCAAATCCCATTAACTAGGAAAGGCCCACCATAAACCCATGAACCCTCATCCCTAAATCCAACCCTTAGTCCCATAGGAAATAGAAGTAGCCAATTATATAAATAGGGGCATAGGAGGCACCTAGAATTCACACCACAAATAATCCCTCACCACACAAGAAAGT
Organism: Ipomoea nil; assembly: GCF_001879475.1. Classification (NCBI taxonomy): domain Eukaryota; kingdom Viridiplantae; phylum Streptophyta; class Magnoliopsida; order Solanales; family Convolvulaceae; genus Ipomoea; species Ipomoea nil. The sequence continues at coordinate 2,823,461 of NW_017617844.1, read as the reverse complement.
TCCAAGAATTCCCTTAGGAGAAATCAAGAAAGGAGAAATCCTAAAGAAAGATCCTTCATAGCCAAGGAAATTAATTAAGGCTAAGAGGTAACCCATGTCTCAACAAAACCTATTTTCCTTGCTATAATTGTCTTCTTTGGCCTCCTCTTTATACTTGTGTCTTGATGAGTCGTTTATGATATTGATGATATGTTCTTGATGATTATGAGATGATTTTATGTGTGACCTTGATGATCTTGATGATGATAGGAGGTTCTTGATGATTATGTGATGTTCTTGATGAATCTTGATGTTTTGATGATTAAAAGATGAACTATGATTTTATTGATTTGAATATGATTAGAGCCCTAGGTTAAAATTGGGAATTTCGTATTGTGTTACTCTTGATATAATTGGGTGGGATTTCACATGTTCGGGTGTTGATTATGTTTAGAAGTCATAATAGGATATGTGCTATATGATTCTTGCTTTTGATCCGTTAATTGTCTACGTGGTGTCATCAATTACGTTTAAAAGTGTCTAACCATGGTTTCGGGTTCCACAACGGATCCTGGGACGTTTATTTTGATAAAGAGTCAGTGAGGGGTAGGTGGGGGTAGGGGGACCCGCCACCCACCGGCTACCCGCTGGAAATTGTCTAACTCGGGACTCCGGCCTCCCCGTTTGATGTTTCCCCAGCCCTCGTGGAGTCCCAACGGACCCCGTTTATCATGCCTAAAGTCTAGTTTGATGTTTCGGGTACCATTCGTAGGATAAACGAGTCTTATATATTTATATATGTCGCATGCTAGTAGAATTGGTATCCCGTTGGCCTAGGTGAAAGAAATATGAACCCCTTAGGATTATTCCTAGTATGTGGATGACCACGCATAGATTTCATTACAGGTTTTCTCCCCTTCCCAATATGTTAATGTGGGTTGCATGTGCTTGCTATGTGTTATGTGTGCATGATACCCCAATTTGGTTTCGATCAAATTGGTTATCCCTGAGCTGCGGTTCAAAAGCTAGCTGCGGTCAGAATTACCACTCTCGGGCTGCGGTCTACCGTTTGGTTGAGATCAAACGTTTTACATGAGCTGCGGTTCATATTCCTGGCTGCGGTGAGATGATCGCTTTTGGGCTGCGGTCCACCGTTTGGTTGCGATCAAACGTTTTAGATGAGCTGCGGTTCATATTCCTGGCTGCGGTCAGATGACTACTCTTGGGCTGCGGTCCACTGTTTGGTTGCGATCAATCATTATGATGAGCTGCGGTTCATCGGTCGGTTGCGATCGACCCCTTCGTATTGCGATACGAGGCAGGGTGCTGCGGGGCCGTGTTAGAGCTATATGCGCTGACCCTCATGTATGGGCATGCGATTGGTCATGTGGCGCCACCAAAGTGTGCTTGTGTGTGATGAGACACGAATTGGGATGATGATATGAATGAGATGAAGTGAATCTGTGACCATAGGATATATGCTAGTATCTTTATATTCTTGATTATAACTGTTAAATGTGCTTATCCCTATCTGTCGAGTCTATTCTTGGTTTTAAAACTAGTGTCTATTAAGTATATATCTTCCTGCTTCAAAATGGTTTCGTATATCTATATATATATCTATCTATAATGTATTTCAACGCGTTGGAGTGGGTTACCAGCATCTCTCATAGAACAGATATATTTGGCTTTCAGGCACAGATGAGTAGACACTGGAGCGCGCTAGAGATTTGGGGCGTAGAGTAGATAGTCTTCCCTTTCAGCCTGCGTGCCATGCTTATGTGTTGACGTTATCAAGGATATTAGTTCGTTAGCCTATGCACCTGAGTTCTCTAGCTCGGGTGTGGCTTAGCACCCCGTACTCTTATGTTACGTTTTGGGATTTAATGAGAATTTTACCATTATTATATAAGTTTCAAAAGTTTTAAAATTTCGGGGTGTTACAGTTGGTATCAGAGCCTAAGTTTGACCCTGGGGTAAGACTCTTAAGACCAAAACCTTAGAACAATAGGCTTGAAACATTAAAAGTTTGGTAAGATAGGATTCAGGGAATCATAGGACGCGTGGTGAGATCGTGAGACCTTACACTTCCTTCACACCAACTAACCCATAATTTAAATAAACTTCCTCTACATCCATAGCATCAAGGTAAGGATGCAAAATAATATCAACCTATGAACCCCAGGATGACATCAAAGAAGAAGCAGACAAAGGCACCGAAACTTCCCACACAGGAATTCTTGACTCAAAATCTACGGCGTCTGGCCCAAATTGCCCAGGCATTAAACAATGCAGTCCCCCAACCATCACCACCAAACAGAAACTTGGAAATCCACCGCCAAGTCTCGGAACACCAACCACCCACCTTCTCCGGGGAAGAAAATCCCACGATCCTCAAAGAATGGATCAGAACCTTCAACAAAATATTCTGGGCAACTGGATGCCCAGAAAACCACCAAGTAGAGGCGGCCTCCTTCTACTTCAGGCACGGGGCCAACACCTGGTGGGTCCACGAGAAACCCATTTGCGAACAAAGCCCCGGGTTCAACTGGGAAGCCCTAAAGACACGTCTACGAGAACAATTCTACCCCAGTCACTTGAAAGCAACCATATACGAGGAATTCCTCCACCTAAGACAGGGAGCAACCCCAATCACAGAATACTACCGGCAGTTCCTTAAGCTAGCTCGCCTCAATCCCGAACTAGTACCTACAGAGACAATCAAAATCAAGAAATTCATAAAGGGCCTTAATCCGGAAAACCAGAAGTCCCTCGAAGAAGCCTATGCCAAGGCATTCCAACTACAACAAATCCCAGATGAACCACAGGAAACGCACCTGGGACACAAAAGAACGTTTGAAGGAAACGACACAAACTCCCTTCGGGAGCCTAAAACCGCAAGGGCCACCTTACCCCACCAAGCCGTGACACCAGCCACTCAAGGAAGGATCCTTACCATAAGAAAAGCCAAAATCGGAGATAGCAACATAGTCTCCGGAACCTTCCTTGTACACACCACCCCCGCCCCCGTACTATTCGATTCAGGGGCTACCAACTCATTTATAGCAACCGAATTCGCCACTCAACTCGGTCTTAACACCAGCACCAAAGTACAACTCCAGGTCAAAGTAGCCTCCAGTGAAATCATAAGATGTAACCGCATGTACAAAAACATAATGATCACCATCAAAGGAGTGGAATTCCCTAGCAACCTAATACAATTCAGACTAGATGGAGTACAAGTGATCTTGGGCATGGACTGGCTAGGGAAATTCCAGGCTCAAATCTTATGCGGTGAACAAAAAGTGGTCTTATGGGGACCAAACGGCAAAAGGGTATCCTACCACGGGACCCACAAGGATCCAGAAATCAAATTAGTAAACATGACAAAAATGATGAAATATCTAACCCAAGGAAACGAAGCCTTCCTATGCTCGGTCAAGGACCTCAACACCGAGATAGCCGAACCCCAAACCATCCTAGTGGTAAACGAATTCACCGACGTCTTCCCAGACGAAATCCCCGGAGCACCCCCAACCAGAGAAGTCGAGTTCACAATAGACCTAATACCAGGCGCTGCCCCGATCTCTAAACCACCCTACAGGCTGGCACCAAAGGAAATGAAGGAACTGAAAACACAACTTCAGGAAGTACTAGATAAAGGATACATCCGCCCCAGCACCTCACCATGGGGAGCACCAGTATTATTCGTTAAGAAGAAATATGGGAGCATGCGCCTGTGCATCGACTACAGGGAACTAAACCAAGTCACAATAAAGAATAAATACCCTCTTCCCCGAATCGACGACCTATTTGACCAACTTAAAGGAGCAGGGGTGTTCTCGAAAATTGATTTAAGATCCGGATATCATCAGATAAAAGTAGCCAACCCAGATATCCAGAAAACAGCCTTTCGAACACGCTATGGCCATTACGAATTCACGGTGATGCCCTTCGGACTCACCAATGCACCCGCTATATTCATGGACCTCATGAATCGAGTATTCCGGCCCCACCTAGACGACTTCGTCATTATATTCATCGACGACATCCTGGTCTACTCCCGAAACGAGGAAGAACATGAAAAGCACCTCCGCACAACCCTACAAACCCTGAGAGAACACCAACTATACGCCAAGTTCTCCAAGTGTGAATTCTGGAAAGACAACGTAGCCTTCCTGGGTCACGTGATAACCAAAGTAGGAATCAAGGTGGACCCCACCAAGATTCACGCCGTCAAGGAATGGCCCACACCAAAATCGCTTTCGGGGGTCAGAAGCTTCCTGGGATTAGCTGGCTATTATAGGAGGTTTGTACCCGATTTTACCAAAATAGCTCAGCCTCTCACCAAGCTCATGAAAAAGGAAACCCCTTTTCGTTGGGACAACAACTGCACCACAGCCTTTCAAGAATTAAAAGAGAAACTAACCACGACACCCGTCCTAACCCTCCCCTCCGGGGTAGAAGGATTCGAAGTCTTCAGCGACGCCTCCAAAAAGGGACTGGGATGCGTACTGATGCAAAAGGGGAAGGTAATAGCATACACATCTAGACAACTCAAAACCCACGAAGAAAATTACCCCACACACGACCTCGAGCTAGCTGCCATCGTGTTCGCCCTGAAAATTTGGAGACACTACCTATACGGAGTACAATGCAAGATTTATACGGATCACAAAAGCCTAAAGTACACCTTCACCCAGAAAGATCTAAACATGCGACAACGAAGGTGGCTGGAACTCATAAAAGATTACGACCTAGATATCCAGTACCACGAATGCAAGGCTAACGTTGTGGCAGACGCCCTAAGCCGAAAGACTAACCACTCCCTCAACGCCACCTGGATCTTACCGAACCAGCTATACAAGGACTTCCAGAAGTTGAACTTGGAGGTGGTAGAGCAAGGTCGAACCAACTCCGAGATCCACCTATTCAATGCCACAGTCATACCCACACTATTCGAAGAAATCAAGGCCGGACAGCATTAAGACCCGGAACTAAGTAAAATTCGGCTCGACCTAACTCAGGGAAAGGACGAACCCTTTGAAATATGCGAAGATGGCAGCCTCTGCTATCAAGGGAGGTGGTGCGTGCCCACAACACACCCCCACCTGAAGCAACAAATCCTGAGAGAATGACACAACTCCCCATACTCAGTACACCCCGGAGGCGACAAACTGTACCAAGATGTGAAAAAGATGTTTTGGTGGCCCAACATGAAAAAGGAAGTCGCAGACTTTGTGGGCAAATGTCTGAACTGCCAAAGGGTAAAAGCCGAACGATGCAAACCCAAAGGACTTGTACAGCACCTTGAAATACCACGAGGGAAATGGGACTCCATATCCGTGGATTTTGTCGGAGGGTTACCCACAACACCAACCGGCAAGGATAAGGTCTGGGTAATAGTGGACCGGCTAACCAAAACAGCACGGTTCATTGCTATGAAAGAAACATGGACAGTGACGCAACTAGCCCGAGCCTACCTGAACCGAGTAGTAAAATACCACGGGATCCCCCGAAACATTGTGTCCGATAGGGATCCCAGGTTCCTCTCACAATTCTGGAAGTCTCTACAAACAGCCTTGGGGACACAACTGAACCTGAGCACTGCCTTCCACCCCACCACTGACGGCCAAACCGAGAGGACCATTCAGACTCTCGAAGACATGCTAAGAGCCTGCATGTTGGACTTCCAAGGGACATGGGAGGACTTCCAAGCAACCCAGCTGGACAGAGGCCACCCCCAAGAAACAACGATACTAATACGGGGGGCTTCCCTTGCCCAAAATGCCACCAAAGCCATAGGGGCAAGGACTGCATGGGGAACCCCTTACGATGCTTCAACTACGGGAAAGAAGGGCACAAGGCCTTCTACTGCACTCAACCCTCAAGCTCACGCCCTATGACCATGGCCAACGCGGGGACACGAACAATCAAGGAAATTACGGTGCCTCCGGAAAAGTATTCGTCATGAGTCGCACGCAAGCCGAACTCGAGGACGAGGGCAACCCCGACGAAGAAAATACGATCCCAGGAGACGAAGATCACGCAAACCCACCAGAAGAAAACCAGGGAGATGAATTCTGTTTAGGATAACTAACAAACCCCTTGTAACCGCCCTCGTAGTAGAATCGCTTGTTTAGACTAATTACTTCAGAATTATTATAAATAAAGGGCTAGATCAAAATAATATTAGCATAAGGAAAGGGAACTAAGACTACCCACAACAACAACAACAAGTACCAACCAAATCTTCTACCACTAGAAGACAAAAGAGGGAAAAGACAAGGAATACCCAACAAAGGAAACTAATGTTATTTCAAAGAATTGAACTTGAGACCTCTCACTTAGAAACCCAAAACCCTAACCACTAAACTATGAGTTTCTTAAAACCACAAGGGAACACTCCCTTCTGAAACCCCTACAAATCCCTAAAAACCCCAAAACCCCCAAATCAAAAAACCTTCTTCTTCCTCATCTTCTGTTTCTCCCATAATCTCTCTCTCTCTCTCTCTCTCTCTCTCCCACATCGCACCGCCGTCAGCCACCCGAAGCCCTCACCCCACCGGCAGCCACCATCAAACAGCCGCCGCTGCCACACAGTCAGCACCACGACCCTGTATGTAACACCCCGTGTTACGACCCCTAAAACCAATTAATCATTTAACCAATTATCCAAAGAAATAATTAAATTACAATAATTAATTAGGAAAAGGCCCACCATAGTCCGTGGGCCCTCATCTCTAAACACAACCCCTAGTCCTAAAAGGAATAGAGTTAGCAAGCCTATAGTATTGGGCCCTAATTAGGACTCTTAGATATATAAATAAGGGACATAGGAGGCACCTAGAACCCCCACCACAATAATCTCTCACCACACAAGGAGTTCCAAGAATTCCCCTAGGAGAAATCAAGAAAGAAGAAAGACTTAGAGAAAGACCCTTCATAGCCAAGGAAATCAATTAAGGCTAAGAGGTAACCCATGTCTCAACAAAACCTATTTTCTTAGCTATGATCTCCATCTTAGGCATCCTCCTATATTCTTGTGTCTTGATGAATTGTTTATGATATTGATGATGTGATCTTGATAATTGGTGATATGGTTTTATCTTGATAATCTTGATGATGATAAGGGTTTCTTGATGATTGTGTGATATTCTTGAGGAATTCGGATTCTTGATGATTATGTGATATTCTTGATGAATTGTATTGGGTCTTGATATTAAAGGATGAATTATGTTCTTGATGATTTAAAAATAATTAGAACCCAAGGATATATCGTGAAACTCGTGTGGTGTTATTCTTGATATATTGGGTGGGAATTCGCATGTTTGGGCGTTAATTGTATTTAGGAAGCATGATAGGGTACGTGTCGTACGTTTCTCGCTTTTGATCCGTTAATTGTCTACGTGGTGTCATCGATTGCGTTTAAAAGTGTCTAAGCATGGTTTCGGGTTCCACAATGGATCCCGGGGCGTTTATTGTGAAAGAGAATCAGTGGGGGGTAGGGGACCCGCCACCTACCCGCGGCCAGAATTGACGTCGCCGGCAGCGGGCAGGCGACTGCCCGCCGGGCACCCGCTGCCCGGAGACTTGTCGCCGGCGGGTGACCCTTCACCCACCGGCTACCCGCTGGAAATAATCCCACCTCGGGATCCCGGCTTCCCCTTTTGATGTTCCCCCGACCCCCGTGGTGTCCCAACGGACTCCGTCTATCGTGCCTATGTCTGGTTTGATGTTTCGGGTACCGTTGGTAGGATAAACGAGTCATATATATTGCATGCTAGTTGAATTGGTATCTCGTTGACCTAGGTGAAAGAAGTATGAACCCCTTAGGATTATTCCTAGAATGTGAATGATCACGCATAGGTTTCATTATACGATTTCCCCCCTTCCCAATGTGTCAATGTGGGTTGCATGTACTTGTTATATGTTACGTGTGCATGATACCCCAATTTGGTTGCGATCAAATTGGTTATTCCTGAGCTGCGGTTCAGAAGCTGGCTGCGGTCAGATTTACACTCTCGGGCTGCGGTCCACCGTTTGGTTGCGATCAAATGTTTTACATGAGCTGCGGTTCATATTCCTGGCTGCGGTCAGATGACTACTCTTGGGCTGCGGTCCACTGTTTGGTTGTGATCAAACATTATGATGAGCTGTGGTTCATCGGTCGGTTGCGATCGACCCCTTCGTGATGCGATACGAGGCAGGGTGCTGCGGGGCCGTGTCAGAGCTATATGCGCTGACCCTCATATATGGGCATGCGATTGGTCCTGTGGCGCCATCAAAGTGTGCTATGTGATGAGATATGGATGGTTTGATGTTATGAATGTATGAAAGCGTGACCATAGGATACACGCTAGTAAACTATATATGCTTGGTTATGACCATTGGCTGTGCTTATCTCTATCTGTCGAGTCTGTTCCCTGTGCTAGTGAATTGTATATGCTTGGTTATGACTATTGACTGTGCTTATCTCTGTCCATCGAGTCTATTCCCGGTTTTTAAAGCTAGAGTCTCTTAGGATATATCTTCATGCTTCAAAATGGTTTTTCTTATATCTATATATATGCCTATATGTATTGTATTTCAACGCGTTGGAGTGGGTTACCAGCATCTCTCGCTGAACAGATATATTTGGCTTTCAGGCACTGGCGAGTAGACACTGGAGCGCGCTAGAGATCCGAAGCATAGAGTAGATAATTTCCCTTTCGGCCTGCGGTCCATACTTATGTATTGATATTGTTGAGGATTTTAGTTAGTGAGCTTGTGCACCTGAGTTCTCTAGCTCAGGTTTGGCCTAGCACCCCGTACTCTTTTATTATGTTTTCGGATTTAATGAGAATTTACCTTTATTATATAAGTTTCAAAAGTTTAAAAATTTCGGGTTGTTACAGTTGGTATCAGAGCGTAAGTTTGACCCTAGGATAAGATTCTTAAGACTAGACTTTAAGACAATAGGCTTGAACTTTAGGTATTTAGGAACGTAGGACTCAGGAACCCTAGGACGCACGGTGAGACTGTGCAACCTACACATAACTCTCCCTCACTTTACCCTTCACTTATCTAAAAGGAACTTTCCCTCCGCTTATCACGCCAAAGTAAGGATACAAAACTCTCACTTAACATCCCTATAAACATTGACCCAGAAGGACGACAACATGGCACCAAACAAAAGACAATCAAGGACACCGGAACTCGACATACACGACACTCTAACCCAAACCCTGCAGCAACTGACACAAGTCGCCCAGGCACTAAGCGATGTGGCTCTTCGCAATAACAGACCCCCACCACCTCCATCAAACACAAACTCAGACGTCGCCCGACAAGTTTCGAATCATCGACACCCCACGTTTTCAGGAGAAGAAGACCCTGTGATCCTTGAGGAATGGATCCGGACCCTCGACAAAATTCTAGGGCTAGTAGAATGCCCAGAGGAACGTCGCGTGGAGATAGCCTCGTTCTACTTCGGACACGAGGCAGACCTTTGGTTGATCCACGAGGGACCCGCTTACCGACAAGAACCAGGGTTCGACTGGGAAAACCTCAAAACACGTCTACGAGAGCGATTCTATCCAACACACGTAAAAGCATCTATGCACGAAGAGTTCCTCCATCTGAAACAAGGAACGACCACCGTCATGGAATACCATAAACGATTCCTAGAACTAGCACGCTTCGCACCGGAACTAGTCCCCACTGAGGTAACCAAAATAGAGAGATTCGTATCGGGCCTCAACTTCGAAGCCCGAAAAGCACTAGTGGTAAGCAGACCCCGGACCCTCAACGAGGCTTACTCCAGTGCCGCAAATCTCTAGCGAATCCAACTGCTACAACGAGGGGTTCAAGAAGAGATACGGAAAAGAAACACCGGAGGTGGGACACCACCCGTAAAAAGGACAAGAAACGACACCAACACAAGACCGAGTAACCTGGCCGGCCAAAGGCCACCCCTAGGGAGCAATGAAGCTAACACAAGAAGCTTCCCTTGCCCAAAATGCAACAAAAGCCATAGAGGCAAAGGCTGCATGGGCAATCCCTGGCGATGCTTCAACTGCGGGGAAGAAGGACACAAGGCCTTCCCGTGTAGTCAACCCAAAGGCCACGCACCACTCACCAAGGAAACTACGGCGCTCCCGGGAAGATATTCGTCATGAGCCGCACCCAGACCGAACTCGGGAACGAGAACAACCTCGAGGAGGGGAACCTAACCCCAGAAGACGAGGACCACGCAAACCCCGCGGAAGAAAACCAAGAAGACGAGTTCTGTCTAGGATAAACCGGCAAATTCCTTGTAACCACCTTCGTAGTGGAACTACTTACTTAGCTTAATTACTTCGGAATTATTATAAATAAAAGACTAGATCAAAATTCGACCCTACTTACGGGGGTGGAACTAAAATTATACATAAGAAAAACAAGCCAAGCCTCCCACCACTAGAAGACAAAAGAAGAAAAAAGACAAGGACCACACCATCAAAAAGCCTAATGTTACCAATGGTAGAATTGAACCCTTGACCTCTCACATATAAAACCAAGATCTTGACCACTAGGCTAAGGATCCTTTTTAAAACCTTAAGGGAACACTCCCTTCTTAAAAGCCCTACAAATCCCTGAAACCACAAAATCCCTAAATCAAAAACCCTTCTTCTTCTTCTTCTTCCTCACTTCCTTTCCCTCTCTCCTCCCCTCTCCCACTCACCTCACCGCCCCCCCCCCCCCCAACACCGGACCCACGAACCCACCGCCGCCAGCAGCCGAGTCACCGCCGACAGCCCAGGCCGCACCCCGCCGCACGCCGCCATCACCGCCGGAGGAAGCCCGCGACACCAACGCCGCCCGCCACCCGCTGCCACGCACTGCCCGACTCCACCCCAAAGTCGCCGCCTCCCCTCGCCGAGCCGTCGTCGGAGCCAAGCTTGCCGCCGCCCTCCTCGCCGACAAAGAAACCACGCCGCCGGAAACCCGCCGGAGTCCCACCAGAAGATCGCCGGAAAAGTACCATCTACCCAAAAATAATGAAAAAGCCCCTCGGAACCCGTACCCCGGAATGGAGCAACGTCGGCGATACCGTAATCGGAGGTAAAGCCCTTGAATCCGACCAATTTTCTCCGGAATTGGTTGATATGCTTAATCACCAAGGGCTTTTGGATACGTACCTCACCATCAAGGGGGATACGTACCCCGAATTGGTGAAAGAATTCTATCAACATCTAGTAGCCACCAAACGGGGTGATAAACTAGAAATCACCACCAAGGTCCGCGGCAAGGAAATCATACTCTCCGAAGCCCGCTTGGCCAAGCTCTTGAAATTGACCACCACGGGTCTGTCAAATTACGACCAAAAGGGGTGGATTGATACCCAAATTACGGGGTACAAAGACTACCTCGGGTACCTACTCGGGAAAGAGGAAGGGTTCACCTCGGCCACGCAACCAAATAGGAAGTGGCTAACGACGGAGCAAAAAATATTGGTTATGATTGTAACTGACAGCCTCTTGCCCACAAATAATAAGATCAAAGACGTGGGGAGCTTAGAGTGCACTTTTGCCTACCTCTTGAAACGCAAAATCAAGTTCAACCTACCGGCCCTCATGCTAAAACACATGGAATTTTGCAAGACAAGCAACCGACTTAGCCTGCCCTACGTGATGATCCTAAGTTGGATCATGGAGAAAAAGGGGGTGGATCTAAGCCATACTGAGGTCAGGACTGTAAACGGCATGATCTTTAATGCCCAGAACCTCCGCCGCAATGATATCTACTACACCGAAGGGGGACAATACATCACCCTCGAAGAAATTTGCCTAAAACCCGAGGATGAGCGAAGAGAATTGGTCGACCAATTGGACATCTCCAACAAAAAGCTTAAACGAGCAATGCAAGATTTTGGGGGTCTAGAGGAAGGTGGGGATCAGGAAGAGGATAGCGAGCCTAACCCACCGGCACACACACAATCGGGGGGAAACCCAAGGGGACAAAACGAAGACTCGGTCAATGAGCGCATCCAAGCACAACTCACCCGGCAAAACCAAATCATGGAAGAAGGGTTCCCGTCCTTAATCCACACGACACGCGCAATAGATCAGAGGGTGGCAACAATCGAGGCCACCTTGGGCACTCGCAGGGCATCCAGCTCCAGAGCAGGAAACCAAGGTAGACCCAAACTTTCCTATCACCACGACACTAGAAGTCTAGTCTACCCCAGTAAAGGCAAAACATGGGGTCGCGTTCCTAACCAGGAGGCCAAAACACGGGATGTCCAGGGGTGAAAGAATGGATTAACACACCGGGCTTCGGGGACGAAGCCCCTTGTAAGGGGGGGAGAGTGTAATACCCCGTGTTACGACCCCTAAAACCAATTAATCATTTAACCAATTATCCAAAGAAAGAATTAAATTACAATAATTAATTAGAAAAAGGCCCACCATAGTCCATGGGCCATCATCTCTAAACCCAACACCTAGTCCTAAAAGGAATAGAGTTAGCAAGCCTATAGTATTGGGCCCTAATTAGGACTCTTAGATATATAAATAAGGGACATAGGAGGCACCTAGAACCACCACCACAATAATCTCTCACCACACAAGGAGTTCCAAGAAATCCCCTAGGAGAAATCAAGAAAGAAGTAAGACTTAGAGAAAGACCCTTCATAGCCAAGGAAATCAATTAAGGCTAAGAGGTAACCCATGTCTCAACAAAACCTATTTTCTTAGCTATGATCTCCATCTTAGGCATCCCCCTATATTCTTGTGTCTTGATGAATTGTTTATGATATTGATGATGTGATCTTGATAATTGGTGATATGGCTTTATCTTGATAATCTTGATGATGATAAGGGTGTAACACCCCGTGTTACGACCCCTAAAACCAATTAATCATTTAACCAATTATCCAAAGAAAGAATTAAATTACAATAATTAATTACGGAAAAGGCCCACCGTGGTCCGTGGGCCCTCACCCCTAAAACCCAACCCCTAGCCCTAAAAGGAATAGAATTAGCAAGCCTATAATATTAGTTCCTAATTAGGACTCCTAAATATATAAATAGGGGACTTAAGAGGCACCTAGAACCCCCCACCACAATAATCCCTCACCACACAAGAAGTTCCAAGAATTCCCCTAGGAGAAATCAAGAAAGAAGAAAGCTTCAAGAAAGACCCTTCATAGCCAAGGAATTAATTAAGGCTAAAAGGTAACCCATGTCTCAACAAAACCTATTTTCATAGCTATGATTCCCCTCTTAGGATTTCCCCCATATTCTTGTGTGTTGATGATTCGTTATAATGATCTTGATAATTGGTGTTATGGTTCCATGGGTGATCTTGATGATAAGAGGTTCTTGATGTTATTGACAATTATATGGTGTTCTTGATGTTCTTGATGATTATATGATGTTCTTGATGTTTATGTGATATTCTTACCGAATCTTGATATTAGAAGATGAATTGTGTTCTTGTTGATTTAAAAGTGATTAGAACCCTAGGTTGTATCATGAAACACGTATGGTATTATTCTTGGTGTATTGGGTGGGAATTTGCATGTTTGGGTGTTGATTATGTTTAGAAAAGCATGATAGGTTATGTGTCGTATGTTTCTTGCGTTTGGATCCGTTAATTGTCCACGTGTTATTGTCAATTGCGTTTAAAAGTGTCTGAGCATGGTTTCGGGTTCCACAAAGGTTCCCGGGACGTTTTTTTGTGATAAAAGAGTCAGTGGGGGGTAGGGGACCCGCCACCTACCCGCGGCCATTGTTGGCGTCCGGATTCATCGTCGCCGGCGGGTGACCCCTCACCCGCTGGAAAAATACCCAATATGGGATTTTGGCTTCCCCGTTTGATGTTCCCTCGACCCCCGTGGTGTCCCAACGGACTCCGTCTATCGTGCATATGTCTAGTTTGATATTTCGGGTACCGTTCGTAGGTTGTATGAGTCTTATATATCGCATGTTAGTTGAATTGGTATCCCGTTGACCTAGGTGAAAGAAGTATGAACCCCTTAGGATTATTCTTAGTATGTGAAGGATCACGCATAGGTTTTGTTATACGTTTCCTCCCCCTTCCCAATGTGTTAATGTGGGTTGCATGTGCTTGCTATGTGTTATGTGTGCATGATACCCCAATCCAGTTGCGCTCGGATTGGTTATTCCTGAGCTGCGGTTCAGAAGCTGGCTGCGGTCAGATTTACAATCTCGGGCTGCGGTCCACCGTTTGGTTGCGATCAAACGTTTCTACATGAGCTGCGGTTCATATTTCCTGATTGTGGTCAGATGACATACTCTTGCGCTGCGGTCCACTGTTTGGTTGCGATCAAACTATGATGAGCTGCGGTTCATCGGTCGGTTGCGATCGACCCCTCCGTGTTGCGATACGGGGCAGGGTGCTGCGGGGCCGTGTCAGAGCTATATGCGCTGACCCTCATGTATGGGCGTGCGATTGGTCCTGTGGCACCAACAAAGTGTGCTATGTGATGAGATATGGATGAGTTGTTGTTATGAGTGTCTTGGGAGGTGACTTTGGGATTTACGCCGAGAATCGTATATGTTGGGTTATGGATATTAACTGTGCTTATCTTTATCTGCCTTGCCTGTATCCCTATGCTTATGAAGTGTATATGCTTGATTATGACCGTTGTCTGTGCTAAGCCCTATCTGTTGAGTCTATTCCCTGTTTTGAAAGCTAGAGTCTCTTAGGATATATCTTCATGCTTCGAAATGGTTTTTCGTATAACTATGTATATATCTATATGTATTGTATTTCAACGCATTGGAGTGGGTTACCAGCATCTCTCGCTGAACAGATATATTTGGCTTTCAGGCACAGAAGAGTAGACACTGGAGCGCGCTAGAATCGTGGAGCATAGAAGTAGATAGTTTCCCTTTCGGCCTGCGTGCCACGGTTATGCATTTACTTTGTTGAGGATATTAGTTAGTTAGCATGTGCACCTAAGTTCTCTAGCTCAGGTGTGGCATAGCACCCCGTACTCTTTATATTATGTTTTGGGATTTAATGAGATTTTACCTTCTTTATATAAGTTTCAAAAGTTTCGAAAGTCTGGGGTGTTACAAAGGGTTTCTTGATGATTGTGTGATATTCTTGAGGAATTCGGATTCTTGATGATTATGTGATATTTTTGATGAATTGTATTGGTTCTTGATGTTAAAGGATGAATTACGTTCTTGATGATTTAAATATAATTAGAGCCCTAGGATTTGTCGTGAAACTCGTGTGGTGTTATTCTTGATATATTGGGTGGGAATTCGCATGTTTGGGCGTTAATTGTATTTAGGAAGCATGATAGGGTACGTGCCGTATGTTTCTCGCTTTTGATCCGTTAATTTGTCTACGTGGTGTCATCGATTGCGTTTAAAAGTGTCTAAGCATGGTTTCGGGTTCCACAATGGATCCCGGGGCATTTATTGTGAAAGAGAGTCAGTGAGGGGTAGGGGACCCGCGACCTACCCCTGGCCAGAATTGACGTCGCCGGCAGCGGGCAGCCGGTGGACAGGCGACTGCCCGCCAGGAACCCGCTGCCCGGAGACTTGTTGCCGGCGGGTGACCCTTCACCCACCGGCTACCCGCTGGAAATAATCCCACCTCGGGATCCAGGCTTCCCCGTTTGATGTTCCCCCGACCCCCGTGGTGTCCTAACGGACTCCGTCTATCGTGCCTATGTCTGGTTTGATGTTTCAGGTACCGTTCGTAGGATAAACGAGTCTTATATATTGCATGCTAGTTGAATTGGTATCCCGTTGACCTAGTTGAAAGAAGTATGAACCCCTTAGGATTATTCCAAGAATGTGAATGATCACGCATAGGTTTCATTATACGATTTCCCCCCATTCCCAATGTGTCAATGTGGGTTGCATGTACTTGTTATATGTTACGTGTGCATGATACCCCAATTTGGTTGCGATCAAATTGGTTATTCCTGAGCTGCGGTTCAGAAGCTGGCTGCGGTCAGATTTACACTCTCGGGCTGCGGTCCACCGTTTGGTTGCGATCAAACGTTTTACATGAGATGAGGTTCATATTCCTGGCTGCGGTCAGATGACTACTCTTGGGCTGCGGTCCACTGTTTGGTTGCGATCAAACATTATGATGAGCTGCGGTTCATCGGTCGGTTGCGATCGACCCCTTCGTGATGCGATACGAGGCAGGGTGCTGTATGGCCGTGTCTGAGCTATATGCGCTGACCCTTATGTATGGGCACGCGATTGGTCCTGTGGCGCCATCAAAGTGTGCTATGTGATGAGATATGGATGGTTTGATGTTATGAATGTATGAAAGCGTGACCATAGGATACATGCTAGTAAACTATATATGCTTGGTTATGACTATTGGCTGTGCTTATCTCTATCTGTCGAGTCTGTTCCCTATGCTAGTGAATTGTATATGCTTGGTTATGACTGTTGACTGTGCTTATCTCTGTCCGTCGAGTCTATTCCATGTTTTTAAAGCTAGAGTCTCTTAGGATATATCTTCATGCTTCAAAATGGTTTTTCTTATATCTATATATATGCCTATATGTATTGTATTTCAACGCGTTGGAGTGGGTTACTAGCATCTCTCGCTGAACAGATATATTTGGCTTTCAGGCACTGGCGAGTAGACACTGGAGCGCGCTAGAGATCCGAAGCGTAGAGTAGATAGTTTCCCTTTCGGCCTGCGTGCCATACTTATGTATTGATATTGTTGAGGATTTTAGTTAGTGAGCCTGTGCACCTGAGTTCTCCAGCTCAGGTGTGGCCTAGCACCCCGTACTCTTTTATTATGTTTTGGGATTTAATGAGAATTTACCTTTATTATATAATTTTCAAAAGTTTAAATATTTCGGGGTGTTACACTGTACACCCGCTGTCGACGTCCCGGAGACCACCACCCCTCGCCCGGCCACGACCCGCTGCCACGCTACACCGCAACTCGCCCAGCCACCACCCACTGCCAGCTACAATCTCCTGCTCCGCCCGGCCCTCGCACCCTCGCCGTCGACCCCGGAACAGTAGGCCGCACCACCGCCCCACGCCACCGGAACCTCGCTGGATCCTTGCCGGAGCCTCACCGGAAAACGCCACCTATGGGAAAAATCAAGAAATGCCGAAAAAGCCCCTCGGAGTCAGCACCCCGGAATGGAGCAACGCCGACTACACTGTGATCGAAGGTAAAGCCCTCGAACCCGACCAATTCTTGCCGAAATTGGTCGACATGCTTAATTTCCAAGGACTCTTGGATACGTATCTCACCATTAAAGGGGATACATACCCCGAATTGGTGAAAGAGTTCTATCATTATTTGGTAGCCGTTAAACGGGGCGACAAACTAGAAATCACCGCTAAGGTCCGAGGCAAGGAAATCATGCTTTCCGAAGGACGCTTGGCCAAGCTCTTAAAACTAACCACCACGGGTGTGTCAGACTACAACCGAAAAGGATGGATTGGTACCCAAAACACGGGGTACAAGGACTACCTCGGGTACCTACTCGGGAGAGAAGAATGTTTCACCTCGGCCACTCGGCCAAACAGGAAATGGCTAACCGCGGAGCAAAAGATACTAGTCAGGATTGTAACTGATAGCCTGTTGCCCACAAATAACAAGAGCAAGGACATGGGAAGCTTGGAGTGCACTTTTGCTTACCTCCTAAAACACAAAATCAAGTTCAATCTACCGACCCTTATGTTGAAACACATGGAGTTTTGCAACACTAGCAACCGGCTTAGCATACCCTACGGGATGATCCTAAGTTGGATCATGGAGAAAAAGTGTGTAGACCTTAGCCACATCGAGGTCAAGACCGCAAACGGCATGGTTTTCAATGCCCAGAAACTCTGTCGCAATGATATCTACTACATCGAAGGGGGACAATACATCAGCCTCGAGGAGGTTTGCCTTAAACCTGAAGAGGAACGGAGGGAGTTGGTTGATCAACTAGATATCTCCAACAAGAAGTTTAAACGGGCAATGCAAGAATGTGGGGGAACAGGGGGGAAATGAGGAACAAGAGGAGGATAGCGAGCCCGAACCACCGGCGCCCACAGAAGCAAGGGGAAACCCGGGGGGCCCAAACGAAGAAACCACCAACGAGCGCATCCTCGCATAGCTCACCCGATAGAACCAAATCATGGATGAAGGTTCTCAGCCCTAATCCACGCAACACGCGCCTTAGATCAGAGGGTGGCAGCAATCGAGACCATCCTGGGCACTCGCGGGGCATCCAGCTCGGGAGCAGGAAACCAAGGTAGACCCGAACTCTCCAATCACCACTTCATCATAAATCCAGTCTACCCCAGCAAAGACAACGCGCAGGGCCACACTTCCTAATCGGAAGGCCAAAATACGCGACATCCAGGGGTGAAAGAATGGATCCTCGCACCGGCTTCGGGGACAAAGCCTCTTGTAAGGGGGGGGGGGAGTGTAACACCCCGTGTTACGACCCCTAAACCAAATTAATTAATTAACTAGAAAAGGGTCCACCATAGTCCATGGGCCGTTATCCCTAAAGCCAACCCTTAGTCCTATAAGAAATCGAATTAGCTAATCCATACCACTTAAACCCTAATTGGGACTCTTAGATATATAAATAGGGACATAGGAGGCACCTATAACTCACACCACAATAATCTCTCACCACACAAGAAGATTCCAAGAATTCCCTTAGGAGAAATCAAGAAAGAAGAAATCTTAAAGAAAGACCCTTCATAGCCAAGGAAATTAATAAAGGCTAAGAGGTAACCCATGTCTCAACAAAACCTATTTTCTTCGCTAAAATCTCCTTCCTTGGCCTCCTTCTATATGCTTGTGACTTGATTAATTCATCTATGCTATTTGTGATATATTCTTGATGATTGATAAGATGATTTATGTGTATTCTTGGAAATCTTGATGATCTTGATGATTAAACGAGGTTCTTGATATTGAGGTGATAATTCTTGACAAAACTCGATGTTTCTTGATGTTAAAGATAAAATTGTGATTCTAATGAATTGGGAGGGATTAGAGCCCTAGGGTGGATTGGGACTTTGTGTTATAATGTTCTTGATATATATTCGGGTGATGTTTTTGTTTAAAAGTTGTAATAGGATGAGTTATACGTCGTTAATTGCGTTTAAAAGTGTCTAAGCATGGTTTTGGGTTCCACAAAGGATCCCGGGACGAATTTGTGACGAAAGAGTCAGTGGGGGTAGGTGGGGGTAGGGGTACCCGCCACCTACCCGTGCCCGAAGATTACTGCCGGGCAGCGGGCAGGCACCGTGCAGGCGTCCGCCCGCCGGCAACCCGCTGCCGGGCAGTGATCTCCGGCGGGCAACCGGCGGGTGATCCACCACCCACCGGCTAACCGCTGGTCCTTTACCCAGCCCGGCTCCCCAGCTTCCCTGTTTGATGTTCCCCATTCACCGTGGTGTCCAAACGGACTCCGTTTGTTATGTTTGAGTCTAGTTTGATGTTTTGGGTGCCGTTCGTAGGATAAAAGAGTCTTAGGAATTGCATGCTAGTTGAATCGGCAACCCGTTGACCTAGGTGGAAGTCGTATGAACCCCTTAGGACTATTCTTAGTATGTGAATGATCACACGTAAGCTTAATTATATGTCTCCCCCTTCCCAATGTGCTATTATGTGCTATTACGTGCTATTGTGTGTTATGTGATGCATGACTCCCCAACTTGGTTGCGATCAAGTTGGTTATACGGGCAGTTGAATGGGCTGAGAACCATCCCAACTGTTAACCAGGCTGGTTAAGATCGGTCAGGTATATAAATATTATATAGAGCTGCGGTCCACTATACGGGCAGTTGAATGGGTTGAGAACCATCCCAACTGTTAACCAGGCTGGTTAAGATCGGTCAGGTATATAAATATTATATAGATCTGCGGTCCACTATACGGGCAGTTGAATGGGTTGAGAACCATCCCAACTGTTAACCAGGCTGGTTAAGATCGGTCAGGTATATAAAGATTATATAGGACTATAGGTCCACATGGGCCTCGGTGATATGACCCACCGACCTGTACGCGCCAGGCGGTGTGTAGGGCCAATAAGCCGAGGAAGGCTGTAGTCCACCGACCTGAGTAATCAGGCGGTGTGTAGGGCTACGGCTGGCTGCGATCCACCTAGTGATGGGACAGCGGTGTGTAGGGCCGTAGTCTCCGAGGATCTTCGCCCACCGACTGAGTCCCTCAGAGGTGTGTAGGGCTTGATCCGCTACTGTCCACCGACTGTACGCATCAACGGGGCGTAGGGTCGTAAGTCCCCCCTTGTAAAGGGGATCACGGTCTATCGACTGTGCACGTCAGCGGTGTGTCGGATTGTGGTCCGACGTTGAGTTCGTCAGCGGTCCGCTATGGGTTTGTAACACCCCGAAATTTCAAAAACTTTTGAAAACTATGTAACAAAGGTAAATGATCATAAATCCCAAAATGCTTATAAGAATACGGAGTGTTATGCCACACCCGAGCTAGAGAACTCAGGTGCACATGCTAAATTCTAAAACCTCAATCAGTATCAATACAAAATCATGGCACGCAGGCCGAAAGGGAAAACTATCTAATGTACGCCCCAAGCTTCTAGCTCGCTCCAGTGATCTACTCGTCTGTGCCTGAAAGCTAAATATATCTATTCAGCGAGAGATGCTGGTAACCCACTCCAACGCGTTGAAATACAATACATATAGATATATACATAGTTATACGAAAACCATTTCGAAGCATGAAGATATATCCTAAGAGACTCTAGCTTTCAAAACAGGGAATAGACTCAACAGATAGGGCTTAGCACAGACAACGGTCATAATCAAGCATATACACTTCATAAGCATAGGGAAACAGGCAAGGCAGATAAAGATAAGCACAGTTAATATCCATAACCCAACATATACGATTCCCGGCATAAATCCCAAAGTCACCTCCCAAGGCACTCATAACAACAACTCATCCATATCTCATCACATAGCACACTTTGTTGGCGCCACAGGACCAATCGCACGCCCATACATGAGGGTCAGCGCATATAGCTCTGACACGGCCCCGCAGCACCCTGCCCTGTATCGCAACACGGAGGGGTCGATCGCAACCGACCGATGAACCGCAGCTCATCATAGTTTGATCGCAACCAAACAGTGGACTGTAACACCCCGTGTTACGATCCCTAAAACCAATTAATCATTTAACCAAATTACCCAAAAGAAAGAATTAAATCACAATAATTAATTAGGAAAGGCCCACCATAGTCCACGGGCCCTTATCCCAAAACCCAATCCTTAGTCCCAAAAGGAATAGAGTTAGCAAACCTATAGTAATTTGTCCTAAGTAAGACTCTTAGATATATAAATAGGGAACATAAGGAGGCCCCTAGAATCCCCACACAATAATCCCTCACCACACAAGAAGTTCCAAGAATTCCCCTAGGAGAAATCAAGAAAGAAGAAAAGCTTCAAGAAAGACCCTTCATAGCCAAGGAATTAATTAAGGCTAAGAGGTAACCCATGTCTCAACTAAACCTATTTTCATAGCTATGATTTCCCCCGTAGGATTTCCCCATATTATTGTGTATTGATGATTTCTGATATTATTATTGATGATGGATGAGATAATTCCATGGGTGATCTTGATGATAAAAGGTTCTTGATAATTATGGTGTTCTTGATGATTATATGACATTCCTGATGATTATATGATGTTCTTGATGATTGTAGGATGTTCTTGATGTTTATATGATATTCTTACCGAATCTAGATATTGGAAGATGAATTGTGTCCTTGTTGATTTAAAAATGATTAGAACCCTAGGTTGTATCGTATGGAATTATTCTTGGTATATTGGGTGGGAATTCACATGATTGGGTGTTGATTATGTTTAGAAAAGCATGATAGGTTATGTGCCATATGTTTCTCGATCGTTGACCCGTTAGTTGTCTACGTGTGTTATCAATTGCGTTTGAAAGTGTCTAAGCATGGTTTCGGGTTCCACAAAGGTTCCCGGGGCGTTTTTGGTGAAAAAGAGTCAGTGGGGGGTAGGTGGGGGTAGGGGACCCGCCACCTACCCGCGGCCTTCTTGGGCAACGCCGGCACCGGGCAGCCGGCGGGCGGGCAGCTGCCCGCCGGGCACCCGCTGCCCGGATTAGCTACCCGCTGGTTTGGACCCCACTTTGGGATTTTGGCTTCCCCGTTTGATGTTCCCCCGACCCCCGTGGTGTCCCAACGGACTCCGTCTATCGTGCCTATGTCTAGTTTGATATTTCGGGTACCGTTCGTAGGTTGTATGAGTCTTATATTTTGCATGCTAGTTGAATTGGTATCCCGTTGATCCAGGTGAAAGAAGTATGAACCCCTTAGGATTATTCTTAGTTTGTGAAGGATCACGCATAGGTTTTGGTTATACGTTTTCTCCCCCTTCCCAATGTGTTAATGTGGGTTGCATGTGCTTGCTATGTGTTATGTGTGCATGATACCCCAATTCGGTTGCGATCGGATTGGTTATTCCTGAGCTGCGGTTCAGAAGCTGGCTGCGGTCAGATTTACACTCTTGGGCTGCGGTCCACCGTTTGGTTGCGATCAAACGTTTCTACATGAGCTGCGGTTCATATTTCCTGGCTGCGGTCAGATGACATACTCTTGGGCTGTGGTCCACTGTTTGGTTGCGATCAAACTATGATGAGCTGCGGTTCATCGATCGGTTGCGATCGACCCCTTCGTGTTGCGATATGGGGCAGGGTGCTGCGGGGCCGTGTCAGAGCTATATGCGCTGACCCTCATGTATGGGCATGCGATTGGTCCTGTGGCGCCAACAAAGTGTGCTATGTGATGAGATATGGAGGAGTTGTTGTTATGAGTGTCTTGGGATGTGACTATGGGATTCATATTGGGAATCGTATATGTTGGGTTATGATTATTAATTGTGCTTATCTTAACTACCTTGCCTGTTGTAAACTGTATATGCTTGGTATAACTGCTGTCTGTGCTTAACCCTATCTGTTGAGTCTATCCCTGTTTCAAAAGCAAGAGTTCGTAGGATATATCTTCATGTTCAAAATGGTTTTCGTATATCTATATATATATATATCTATATGTATTGTATTTCAACGCGTTGGAGTGGGTTACCAGCATCTCTCGCTGAACTGATATATTTGGCTTTCAGGCACAGAAGAGTAAGTCACTGGAGCACGCTAGAACTTGGAGCGTAGAAGTAGATAGTTTCCCTTTCGGCCTGCGTGCCATGTCTATGCGTTTACATTATTGAGGAAATTAGCTAGTTAGCCTGTGCACCTGAGTTCTCTAGCTTAGGTGTGGCATAGCACCCCGTACTCTTTGTATCGTATTTTGGGATTTAATGAGATTCTATCTTTATTATATAAGTTTTAAAAGTCTTGAAAATCTGGATGTTACAGTTGCTATCAGAGCCTAAGTTTGACCCTAGGATGAGACTCTTAAGACCAGACTTTAGGACACTAAGCTTAAACTCTAGGTACTTAGGAACATAAGATTTAGGAATCATAGGACGCGCGGTGAGATTGTGAAACCTACACATAACCCCCCTCACTTAATCCCTCTCTGACTTAAAAAAAAAAAAAAAAAAAAAAAACTCCCCCCTTCACTTATTGCATCAAGGTGAGAATACAAAATAACATCTACCTATGAACACCAGGATGGCACCAAAAAGGAGACAGACAGGAACACTGAAACTCCCCACTCAGGAATTCTTGACACAAAATCTACAACGCCTGGCCCAAATTGCCCAGGCACTGAGTACTACCATTCCCCAACCCTTACCAACAAACGAGAACTTGGAAATCCACCACCAAGTCTCGGCGCATCAACCACCCACCTTATCGGGGAACGAAGACCCGACGGTCCTCGAGGAATGGATCGGAACTTTTGACAAGATATTCCGGACAACCGAATGCCCGAAGACCACCAAATCAGAATAGCCTCCTTCTACTTCAGGCACGAAGCCGATGCCTGGTGGGCCCACGAGGGACCCGCATGTGAACAAAACCACGAATTTAACTGGGAAACTCGAAAAACACGACTACGAGAACAATTCTACCCCAATCATCTAAGAGCCACCGTATATGAAGAGTTCCTCCACCTAAAACAAGGTGCAGCCCCAATCACAGAATACTACCAACGATTCCACCGACTGGCCCGCCTCATCCCCGAGCTAGTACCCACCGAGAGGATCAAGATCAAGAAGTTCATAATAGGCCTTGATCCCGAACACCAAAAAGCCCTGGCCACACAAGAGCCAGGAACCCTCGGGGAAGCCTATGCCAAGGCATCCCAACTACAACAAGTATCAAACCAACCCCGGGAGACACGTCTGGGGTACAAAAGGAAACCTAAGGGGGATCACACAAACCCCACCCGAGGGCCTAAGAACCCCAGGGCCATCTCACCTCACAAGGTCTCAACACCAACCATTCAGGAAAGGATCCTTACTCTAAGCAAAGCCAGGATCGGAGACAACAACATAGTCTTCGGGACCTTCCTGGTACACGCCACCCCCGCCACTATATTGTTCAACTCAGGGGCTACCAACTCGTTTATAGCAACCGAGTTTGCCACTCAGCTCGGCCTCAACACCCGCACCAAGGTCCGACTTCAGGTCAAGGTAGCCTCCGGCGAAATCATAAAATGCGACCGCATGTACGAGAACGTAATGATTACCATCCAAGGGGTGGAATTTCCCAGCAACTTAATACAATTCAAGCTAGATGGGGTACAAGTGATCTTGGGCATGGACTGGCTAGGGAAATTCCAAACGCAAATCCTATGCGGAGAACAAAAAGTGGTCCTACGGGGACCAAACGGTAAAAGGGTATCACACCGCGGGACCCCCCAGGAATCAGGGATCAAATTGGTGAACATGATGAAAATGAAGAAATACCTAAACAAGGGAAGCGAGGCCTTCCTATGCTCGATCGAGGACCTCAACACCAAAACCCCCGGACCACAAACCATTCCAGTGGTAAACGAATTCACCGACGTCTTCCCGGACGAAATCCCTGGGGCACCCCCAGTCAGAGAAGTCGAGTTCACCATAGACCTCATACCTGGCGCTGCCCCGATCTCTAAAACACCCTACAGGTTGGCACCAAAAGAAATGAAGGAACTGAAAACACAACTACAGGAATTGCTAGATAAAGGGTACATCCGTCCCAGCACCTCCCCATGGGGGGCACCAGTACTATATGTTAAAAGGAAGGATGGAAGCATGCGGATGTGCATCGACTACCGGGAACTTAACCAAGTCACAATAAAGAATAGGTACCCCCTCCCTCGGATCGATGACTTGTTCGACCAACTAAAAGGGGCAGGGGTATTCTCAAAAATTAACCTAAGGTCCGGATATCACCAAATACAAGTGGCCAAACCGGACATTCAGAAAACAGCCTTCTGGACACGTTACGGCCAATATGAATTCACAGTAATGCCCTTCGGACTCACCAACGCACCCGCCATATTCATGGACCTAATGAACCGGGTATTCCGACCCCACTTGGATGACTTCGTCATTGTATTCATTAACGACATCCTAGTCTACTCCCGAAACAAGGAAGAACATGAAAGACACCTCCGCATAACCCTGCAGACCCTGAGAGAGCACCAACTATACGCCAAGTTCACTAAATGCGAATTTTGGAAAGACAGTGTGGCCTTCCTAGGCCACGTGATAGCCAAGGAAGGAATTAAGGTGGACCCCGCCAAAATCCGTGCGGTTAAGGAATGGACCACACCGAGCTCACTCTCAAAAGTCCGAAGCTTCCTAGGCTTGGCTGGCTACTACAGGAGGTTTGTACCCGACTTCACCAGGATAGCCCAACCCCTCAACAAACTCATGAAAAAGGAAACCCCCTTCCGATGGGACAATGACTGCATCTCGGCCTTTCAAGAATTGAAGGATAAGCTGACCACGGCACCCGTGCTCGCCATCCCCTCCGGGGAGGAAGGGTTCGAGGTCTTCAGTGACGCGTCCAAAAAGGGATTGGGGTGCGTGCTAATGCAAAAAGGCAGGGTAATAGCATACGCATCCAGGCGACTCAAAACCCACGAAGAGAATTACCCCACCCACGACCTCGAACTAGCCGCTATCTTGTTCGCACTAAAGATTTGGAGGCATTACTTATATGGGGTGCAATGCAAGATTTACACAGACCATAAGAGCCTAAAGTACATCTTCACCCAGAAAGACCTAAACATGAGACAACGAAGGTGGCTAGAACTCATAAAGGACTACGATCTAGACATCCAATACCACGAGGGGAAAGCTAACATTGTGGCAGACGCCCTAAGCAGGAAGACTAACCACACCCTCAACACCACCTGGATCCTACCAGACCAGTTGTACAAGGACTTCCAAAGACTGAATTTGGAAATAATAGAGCAAGATCAAGTCCACCCTGACGTCCACTTATTCAACACGTAAATCATACCTACACTCTTCGAGGAAATCAAAATAGGACAACAGCAGGATCCGGAACTAGATAAAATCCGTCTCGACCTAACCCAGGGGAAGGAAGGGCCCTTCGAAATACACGAAGATGGCAGTCTCCGTTACCGAGGTAGGTGGTGCGTGCCCTCGACGCACCCCCACCTGAAACAACAGATCTTGGAAGAAGGGCACAACTCCCCATACTCAGTTCACCCAGGGGGTGACAAACTATACCAAGATGTGAAAAGGTCGTTTTGGTGGCCCAACATGAGAAGGGAAATCGCAGATTTCGTGGCCAAATGCCTGAATTGCCAAAGGGTGAAGGCCGAACGATGCAAACCCAAGGGACTCGTACAACCCCTTGAGATACCACAAGGAAAGTGGGATTCCATATCCATGGACTTCGTCGGAGGGTTACCCCCAACTAAAACTGGCAATGATAAAATTTGGGTCATAGTGGACCGACTAACCAAAACGGCACGATTCATTGCCATGAAGGAAACATGGACAATGACACAACTGGCCCAAGCCTACTTGAGCCGAATAGTGAAGTACCACGGAGTCCCCCGGAACATCATGTCCGATAGAGACTCTCGGTTTCTCTCACAATTCTGGAAATCGCTGCAAATAGCCTTGGGGACACAACTAAAGCTGAGCACCGCCTTCCACCCCACCACTGACGGCCAAACCGAGAGAACCATTCAGACTGTCGAAGACATGTTAAGAGCCTGTGTGTTCGACTTTCAAGGGACATGGGAGGAACACCTAGACCTTATTGAATTCTCATACAACAACAACTACCACGCAAGCATTCGTATGGCGCCCTACGAAGCTTTATACGGACAGAAGTGTAGAACCCCCTTATGTTGGGAAGACATGTTCGACCCAGTAGCACTAGGACCCCAATACCTACAAGATACCATAACCAAGGTCAAACACATCCAGGAAAGGATGAAGGCTGCCCAGGACCGCCATAAGTCCTACGACGACCTAAGGAGGAAACAAGCCGAATTCAACACCGGGGACAAGGTCTGGTTGAGAATCTCACCCACACGGGGGGTAATGAGATTTGGAAGAAAAGGGAAACTCAGCCCACGATTTATCGGCCCCTATGAAATCATAGAAAGAGTTGGGAACCTAGCCTATCGGCTCGCTCTACCCGTTGAACTAGAACGAGTACACAACGTATTCCACATATCCCAGCTAAAGAAATACGCGCACCACCCAAGCCATGTGCTTCAACCCGAGGTCGTGGACCTCGACGAGTCACTAGTATACGAAGAAAAACCCGTGAGAATCCTGGACACCAAGACAAGAACCACCCGACGTCGAGCCAAAGAAATGGTGAAAGTCCTCTGGACCAACCATGGGACCGAGGAAGCGACATGGGAACTCAAGGAAACAATGAAGGAATGCTACCCCGAACTTTTCACACCAGGTAACTAAGAAGAAGTCACTCGACAAGGACCAAGCTTCGGGGACGAAGCTTCTAGTTAAAGGGGGGAGAGTGTAACACCCCGTGTTACGATCCCTAAAACCAATTAATCATTTAACCAAATTACCCAAAAGAAAGAATTAAATCACAATAATTAATTAGGAAAGGCCCACCATAGTCCACGGGCCCTTATCCCTAAACCCAATCCTTAGTCCCAAAAGGAATAGAGTTAGCAAACCTATAGTAATTAGGCCTAAGTAAGACTCTTAGATATACAAATAGGGAACATAAGGAGGCACCTAGAATCCCCACACAATAATCCATCACCACACAAGAAGTTCCAAGAATTCCCCTAGGAGAAATCAAGAAAGAAGAAAAGCTTCAAGAAAGACCCTTCATAGCCAAGGAATTAATTAAGGCTAAGAGGTAACCCATGTCTCAACAAAACCTATTTTCTTAGCTATGATTTCCCCCGTAGGATTTCCCCATATTATTGTGTATTGATGATTTGTGATATTATTGTTGATGATTGATGGGATAATTCCATGGGTGATCTTGATGATAAAAGGTTCTTGATAATTATGGTGTTCTTGATGATTATATGACGTTCCTGATGATTATATGATGTTCTTGATGATTGTAGGATGTTCTTGATGTTTATATGATATTCTTACCGAATCTTGATATTGGAAGATGAATTTTGTCCTTGTTGATTTAAAAATGATTAGAACCCTAGGTTGTATCGTATGGTATTATTCTTGGTATATTAGGTGGGAATTCACATGATTTGGTGTTGATTATGTTTAGAAAAGCATGATAGGTTATGTGCCATATGTTTCTCGATCGTTGACCCGTTAATTGTCTACGTGTGTTATCAATTGCGTTTGAAAGTGTCTAAGCATGGTTTCGGGTTCCACAAAGGTTCCCAGGGCGTTTTTGGTGAAAAAGAGTCAGTGGGGGGTAGGTGGGGGTAGGGGACCCGCCACCTATCCACGGCCTTCTTGGGCAACGCCGGCAGCGGGCAGCCGGCGGGCGGGCAGCTGCCCGCCGGGCACCCGCTGCCCGGATTAGCTACCCACTGGTTTGGACCCCACTTTGGGATTTTGGCTTCCTCGATTGATGTTCCCCCGACCCCCGTGGTGTCCCAACGGACTCCATCTATCGTGCCTATGTCTAGTTTGATATTTCGGGTACCGTTCGTAGGTTGTATGAGTCTTATATATTACATGCTAGTTGAATTGGTATCCCGTTGACCCAGGTGAAAGAAGTATGAACCCCTTAGGATTATTCTTAGTATGTGAAGGATCACGCATAGGTTTTGGTTATATGTTTTCTCCCCCTTCCCAATGTGTTAATGTGGGTTGCATGTGCTTGCTATGTGTTATGTGTGCATGATACCCCAATTCAGTTGCAATCGGATTGGTTATTCCTGAGCTGCGGTTCAGAAGCTGGCTGCGGTCAGATTTACACTCTTGGGCTGCGGTCCACCGTTTGGTTGCGATCAAACGTTTCTACATGAGCTGCGGTTCATATTTCCTGGCTGCGGTTAGATGACATACTCTTGGGCTGCGGTCCACTGCTTGGTTGCGATCAAACTATGATGAGCTGCAGTTCATCGGTCGGTTGCGATCGACCCCCGCGTGTTGCGATACGGGGCAGGGTGCTGCGGGGCCGTGTCAGAGCTATATGCGCTGACCCTCATGTATGGGCATGCGATTGGTCCTGTGGCGCCAACAAAGTGTGCTATGTGATGAGATATGGAGGAGTTGTTGTTATGAGTGCCTTGGGGATGTGACTATGGGATTCATATTGGGAATCGTATATGTTGGGTTATGATTATTAATTGTGCTTATCTTAACTACTTTGCCTGTTTTTAACTGTATATGCTTGGTATAACTGCTGTCTGTTCTTAACCCTATCTATTGAGTCTATCCCTGTTTCAAAAGCTAGAGTTCGTAGGATATATCTTCATGTTCAAAATGGTTTTCGTATATCTATATATATATATATCTATATGTATTGTATTTCAACGCGTTGGAGTGGGTTACCAGCATCTCTCGCTGAACAGATATATTTGGCTTTCAGGCACAGAAGAGTAAGTCACTGGAACGCGCTAGAACTTGAAGCGTAGAAGTAGATAGTTTTCCTTTCGGCCTGCGTGCCATGTCTATGTGTTTACATTATTGAGGATATTAGTTAGTTAGCCTGTGCACCTGAGTTCTCTAGCTTAGGTGTGGCATAGCACCCCGTACTCTTTGTATCGTATTTTGGGATTTAATGAGATTCTATCTTTATTATATAAGTTTTAAAAGTCTTGAAAATCTGTGGTGGTACATGGACCGCAGCACAAGAGTATGTCATCTGACCGCAGCCAGGAAATATGAACCGCAGCTCATGTAGAAACGTTTGATCGCAACCAAACGGTGGACCACAGCCCGAGAGTGTAAATCTGACCGCAGCCAGCTTCTGAACCACAGTTCAGGAATAACCAATCCGATCGCAACCGGATTGGGGTATCATGCACACATAACACATAGCAAGCACATGCAACCCACATTAACACATTGGGAAGGGGGAGGAAACGTATAACAAAACCTATGCGTGATCCTTCACATACTAAGAATAATCCTAAGGGGGTTCATACTTCTTTCACCTAGGTCAACGGGATACCAATTCACTAGCATGCGATATATAAGACTCTTATAACCTACGAACGGTACCCGAAATATCAAACTAGACATAGGCACGATAGACGGAGTCCGTTGGGATACCACGGGGGTCGGGGGAACATCAAACGGGGAAGCCAAAATCCCAAATTGGGTATTTTTCCAACGGGTAGCCGGTGGGTGACGGGTCACCCGACCGCTGCCCGCCGGCGACGATGATTCCGGGCAGCGGGTGCCCGGCGGGCAGCTGCCCGCCCGCCGGCTGCCTGCTGACGGTGATGCCAACAATGACCGCGGGTAGGTGGCGGGTCCCCTACCCCCACCTACTCCCCACTGACTCTTTTATCACAAAAAACGTCCCGGGAACCTTTGTGGAACCCGAAACCATGCTCAGACACTTTTAAACGCAATTGACAATAACACGTGGACAATTAACGGATCCAAACGCAAGAAACATACGGTACATAACCTATCATGCTTTTCTAAACATAATCAACACCCAAACATGCAAATTCCCACCTAATACACCAAGAATAATACCATACGTGTTTCACGATACAACCTAGGGTTCTAATCACTTTTAAATCAACAAGAACACAATTCATCTTCTAATATCAAGATTTGGTAAGAATATCACATAAACATCAAGAACATCATATAATCATCAAGAACATCAAGAACACCATATAATCGTGAAGAATATCAAGAACCTCTTATCATTAAGATCACCCATGGAACCATAACACCAATTATCAAGATCATTATAATGAATCATCAACACACAAGAATATGGGGGAAATCCTAAGAGGGGAATCATAGCTATGAAAATAGGTTTTGTTGAGACATGAATTACCTCTTAGCCTTAATTAATTCCTTGGCTATGAAGGGTCTTTCTTTAAGCTTTCTTCTTTCTTAATTTCTCCTAGGGGAATTCTTGGAACTTCTTGTGTGGTGGGGGAGGGGGGGGGGGTTTCTAGGTGCCTCTTAAGTCCCCTATTTTTATATCTAGGAGTCCTAATTAGGAATTAATATTATAGGCTTGCTAATTCTATTCCTTTTAGGGCTAGGGGTTGGGTTTTAGGGATGAGGGCCCACGGACCATGGTGGGCCTTTTCCCTAATTAATTATTGTAATTTAATTCTTTCTTTGGATAATTGGTTAAATGATTAATTGGTTTTAGGGGTCGTAACACGGGGTGTTACACTCTCCCCCCCCCCCCCCTCCCCCCTTACGAGGGGCTTCATCCCCGAAGCCCGGTGTGGTAGTCTATTCTTTCACCCCTAGACATCCCGCATCTTGGCCTCCTGGTTTAGGAGTGTGGCCCCACGTTTTGTCTTAGCTGGGGTAGACTGGACTTCTGTGGTGTTGTGATAGGAAAGTTTGGGTCTACCTCGGTTTCCTGCTCCTGAACTGGACGCCCCGCGAGTGCCCAAGGTGGCCTCGATTGCTACCACCCTCTGATCTAGTGCGCGTGTCATCCGGATCAAGGATGAGAACCCCTCCTCCATGATTTGGTTTTGCCGGTTGAGTTGCGCTAGGATACGCTCATTGACCGAACCCTCGTTTTGTTTCCTTGGGTTCCCTCCTGCTTGCGGGTGCACCGATGGGTTATGTTCGTCATCCTCCTCCTGTTCCTCATCTCCCTCCAGACCCCCACAGTATTGCATTGCTCGTTTGAGCTTTTTGTTGGAAATGTCCAGTCG
Source organism: Ipomoea nil (assembly GCF_001879475.1). Classification (NCBI taxonomy): domain Eukaryota; kingdom Viridiplantae; phylum Streptophyta; class Magnoliopsida; order Solanales; family Convolvulaceae; genus Ipomoea; species Ipomoea nil. Next base: position 2,791,254 of record NW_017617844.1, on the reverse strand, counting down.
GTCGACCAATTCTCTTCGCTCCTCCTCGGGCTTTAGGCAAATTTCTTTGAGGGTGAGGTAGTGTCCCCCTTCAGTGTAGTAGATATCATTGCGGCGGAGGTTCTGGGCATTAAAGATCATGCCGTTTGTGGTCTTGACCTTAGTGTGGCTTAGGTCTACCCCCTTTTTCTCCATGATCCAACTTAGGATCATCCCGTAGGGTAGGCTAAGTCGGTTGCTTGTCTTGCAAAACTCCATGTGTTTTAGCATGAGGGCCGGTAGGTTGAACTTGATTTTGTGTTTCAAGAGATAGGCAAAAGTGCACTCTAAACTCCCCACGTCCTTGCTCTTATTGTTTGTGGGCAGGAGGCTATCGGTTACAATCATAACCAATATCTTTTGCTCCGCCGATAGCCACTTTCTATTCGGTCGTGTGGCCGAGGTGAATCCCTCCTCCTTCCCGAGTAGGTACCTGAGGTAGTCCTTGTACCCCGTGTTTTGGGTATCAATCCACCCCTTTCGGTCGTAGTTTGACACACCCGTGGTGGTCAATTTCAAGAGCTTGGCCAAACGGCCTTCAGAGAGTATAATTTCTTTGCCGCGGACCTTGGTAGCGATTTCTAGCTTGTCACCCTGTTTGGTGGCTACTAGATGTTGATAGAATTCTTTTACCAATTCGAGGTACGTATCCCCCTTGATGGTGAGATACGTATCCAAAAGCCCTTGGTGATTAAGCATATCAACCAATTCCGGAGAAAATTGGTCGGGTTCAAGGGCTTTACCTCCGATTACGGTGTAGCCGGCGTTGCTCCATTCCGGGGTACGGATTCTGAGGGGTTTCTTTGGCATTGTGAAGCCTTTCTTGGTGACAAGTTTTTCCGGCGAACTTCCGGCGAGGGTTTCGGTGAGACTCCGACGTGGTTCCGGCGAGTTTCCGGTGGCGTTGCTTCCTTGTTTGGCGAGCGGGTGACGGTGCGGCCTGGTCTTGGCGCGGTGGTAGTGGTTTTGGGTGGAACCGACAGTGGCGAGGCGTGTGGCCGCGGGGTTTGTCTGGGTGGGTGGCGGACGGTGACGGCGTCGCGGGTTGCCTCCGGGTAGCGACGGTGGTGTGCGGTGGTGCGTTGCTTGGATGGCCGGCGGTGGTTCGGCCGGTGACGGCGACGGGTGGGTGGTGGTTGCTGGGCGTCGTTGGGTCGGCGGGGGTGAGAGGGAGAAGAAGGGAGAGAGAGAGGGTGTGGAAGAAGAAGAAGAAGAAGGGTTTTTGATTTGGGGATTTTTGTGGGTTTAGGGACTTGTAGGGCTTTAAGAAGAAAGTGTTCCCTTGAGGTTTCAAGAAACACCCTCAGCTTAGTGGTCAAGACCTTGGTTTTGTATATGGGAGGTCAAGGGTTCAATTCTTATTGGCAACACTAGGTTTTTGATGGTGTGGACCTTTGTCTTTTTCCCTCTTTCGTCCTCTAGTGATGGGAGGCTTGGCATGTTATATAATTTTGGTTTCATCTTTATAAGCAGGATCGAATTTTGATCGAATCTTTTATTTATAATAATTCCGAAGTAATCGCTAAATAAGTAGTTTTACTATGAAGGTGACTACAAGGAATTGCCGGTTTATCCTAGACAGAATTCGTCTTCTTGGTTTTCTCCCGCGGGGTTTGCGTGGTCCTCGTCTTCTGGGGTTAGGTTCCCTTCCTCGAGGTTGCTCTCGTTCCCGAGGTCGGCTTGAGTGCAGCTCATGACGAATATTTTCCCGGGAGCGCCGTAGTTCCCTTGGTGGATGGTGCCTCCGTGTTGACCCTTGGTGGTGGGGCGTGGCCTTTGGGGTTGAGTGCACTGGAAGGCCTTGTGCCCCTCTTCTCCGCAGTTGAAGCATCGCCAGGGATTGCCCATGCAATCTTTCCCTCTATGGCTTTTGTTGCATTTTGGGCAAGGGAAGCTTCTTGGGTTTGCTTCATTGTTCCCCAGGGACGGTCTTTGGTTGGTCAGGTTGCTTGGTCTTGTGTTGGTGTCGTTCCTTGTTCTTTTTACCGGTGGTGCTCTCCCTCCGGTGTTCCTCTTTCGTATCTGTTCCTGAACCCCGCGCTGGAGTAGTTGGATTCGATAGAGATTGGCGGCACTGGAGTAAGCCCTCGTTGAGAGTCCGAGGTCTGCTTACCACTAGTGCTTTTCGGGCGTCGAAGTTGAGGCCCGAGACGAATCTTTCTATTTTGGTTACTTCGGTGGGGACTAGCTCTGGTGCGAAGCGTGCTAGTTCGAGGAATCGCTTGTTGTATTCCATGACGGTGGATGTCCCTTGTTTTAGATGGAGGAACTCTTCGTACATGGATGCTTTTACGTGTGTTGGGTGGAATCGTTCTCGTAGTCGTGTTTTGAGGTTTTCCCAGTTGAACCCTGGTTCTTGTTGGTAAGCGGGACCCTCGTGGATCCACCAAAGATCGGCCTCGTGTCCGAAGTAGAACGAGGCTATCTCCACGCGACGTTCTTCTGGGCATTCCACTAACCCGAGAATTTTGTCGAGGGTCCGGATCCATTCCTCCAGGATCACGGGGTCCTCTTCTCCTGAGAACGTGGGTGGTCAATGGTTTGAAACTTGTCGGGCAACGTCTGAGTTCGTGTTTGATGGGGGAGGCGGGGGCCTGTTGTTGCGAAGAGCTACGTCACTTAGTGCCTGGGCGACTTGCGTTAGTTGTTGTAGTGTTTGGGTCAGGGGGTCGTGTGTGGCGGGTTCTGGAGTCCTTGATTGTCTTCTGTTTGGCGCCATGCTGTCGTCTTTCTGGGTCAATGTTTATAAGAGCGTTAGGTTAGAGCTCGGTGCTCTTCTTTCAATGTTCCTAAAGTTCAAGTCCATGTCCTAAGGTCTGTCTTAATAGTCTTATCCTAGGGTCAAACTTAGGCTCTGATACCAACTGTAACACCCCGAAATTTCAAAAACTTTTGAAAACAATGTAACAAAGGTAAATGATCATAAATCCCAAAATGCTTATAAGAATACGGAGTGTTATGCCACACCCGAGCTAGAGAACTCAGGTGCACAGGCTAAATTCTAAAACCTCAATCAGTATCAATACAAAATCATGGCACGCAGGCCAAAAGGGAAAACTATCTAATCTACGCCCCAAGCTTCTAGCGCGCTCCAGTGATCTACTCGTCTGTGCCTGAAAGCCAAATATATCTGTTCAGCGAGAGATGGTGGTTACCCACTCGAACGCGTTGAAATACAATACATATAGATATATACATAGTTATACGAAAACCATTTCGAAGCATGAAGATATATCCTAAGAGACTCTAGCTTTCAAAATAGGGAATAGACTCAACAGATAGGGCTTAGCACAGACAACGGTCATAATCAAGCATATACACTTCATAAGCATAGGGAAACAGGCAAGGCAGATAAAGAAAAGCGCAGTTAATATCCATAACCCAACATACACGATTCCTGGCATAAATCCCAAAGTCACCTCCCAAGGCACTCATAACAACAACTCATCCATATCTCATCACATAGCACACTTTGTTGGCGCTACAGGACAAATCACACGCCCATACATGAGGGTCAGCACATATAGCTCTGACACGGCCCCGCAGAACCCTGCCCCGTATCGCAACACGGAGGGGTCGATCGCAACCGACCGATGAACCGCAGCTCATCATAGTTTGATCGCAACCAAATAGTGGACCGCAGCCCAAGAATATGTCATCTGACCGCATCCAGGAAATATGAACCGCAGCTCATGTAGAAACGTTTGATCGCAACCAAATGGTGGACCGCAGCCCGAGAGTGTAAATCTGACCGCAGCCAGCTTCTGAACCGCAGCTCAGGAATAACCAATCCGATCGCAACCGGATTGGGGTATCATGCACACATAACACATAGCAAGCACATGCAACCCACATTAACACATTGGGAAGGGGGAGGAAACGTATAACAAAACCTATGCGTGATCCTTCACATACTAAGAATAATCCTAAGGGGGTTCATACTTCTTTCACCTAGGTCAACAGGATACCAATTAACTAGCATGCGATATATAAGACTCATACAACCTACGAACGGTACCCGAAATATCAAACTAGACATAGGCACGATAGACGGAATCCGTTGGGACACCACGGGGGTCGGGGGAACATCAAACGGGGAAGCCAAAATCCCAAGGTGGGGTACAAACCAGCGGGTAGCCGGTGGGTGAGGGGTCACCCGCCCGCTGCCCGCCGGTGACGATGATTCCGGGCAGCGGGTGCCCGGCGGGCTGCTGCCCGCTGCCGGTGACGCCAACAATGGCCGCGGGTAGGTGGCGGGTCCCCTACCCCCACCTACCCCCCACTGACTCTTTTATCACAAAAAACGTCCCGGGAAGCTTTGTGGAACCCGAAACCATGCTCAGACACTTTTAAACGCAATTGACAATAACAGGTGGACAATTAACGGATCCAAACGCAATAAACATACGGCACATAACTTATCATGTTTTTCTAAACATAATCAACACCCAAACATGCAAATTCCCACCCAATACACCAAGAATAATACCATACGTGTTTCACGATACAACCTAGGGTTCTAATCACTTTTAAATCAACAAGAACACAATTCATCTTCTAATATCAAGATTCGGTAAGAATATCACATATACATCAAGAACATCATATAATCATCAAGAACATCAACAACACCATATAATCGTCAAGAACATCAAGAACCTCTTATCATCAAGATCACCCATGGAACCATAACACCAATTATCAAGATCATTATAATGAATCATCAACACACAAGAATATGGGGGAAATCCTTAGAGGGGAATCATAGCTATGAAAATAGGTTTTGTTGAGACATGGGTTACCTCTTAGCCTTAATTAATTCCTTGGCTATGAAGGGTCTTTCTTTAAGCTTTCTTCTTTCTTTATTTCTCCTAGGGGAATTCTTGGAACTTCTTGTGTGGTGAGGGATTATTGTGGTGGGGGGGTTCTAGGTGCCTCTTAAGTCCCCTATTTATATATCTAGGAGTCCTAATTAGGAACTAATATTATAGGTTTGCTAATTCTATTCCTTTTAGGGCTAGGGGTTGGGTTTTAGGGGTGAGGGCCCACGGACCATGGTGGGCCTTTTCCCTAATTAATTATTGTAATTTAATTCTTTCTTTGGATAATTGGTTAAATGATTAATTGGTTTTACGGGTCGTAACACGGGGTGTTACAGGGTTGGTTGCGATCAACTCCCTTCATGCCGCGATATGAGGTAGGGTGCTGCGGGGCCGTGATAATGCTATACGCATTAATCCTCATGTTCGGGGCATGCGATTGGTCCTGTGGCGCCAGTGCAGTGTGATTGAGTGTCACAAATGATGATTGAATGATAATTGAATGATGATTGAATGATGACATGATTGATGTGGGAATAGACCGTGACCTTAGTTGCGTATTATTTATGATGATTCTACTTAACTGTTATTGATTGTGTGCTTACCCTATTTGCTGAGTCTATTCCTGGTTTTAAAGCTAGAGTCCCTTAAGTATATATCTTCCTGCTTCAAAATTATTTTCGTATATCTATATATATCTATCTATAATATATTTCAACGCGTTGGAGTGGGTTACCAGCATCATTCGCTGAACAGATATATTTGGCTTTCAGGCACAGATGATTAGCTACCGGAGCGCGCTAGAGGACCTCGGCTTAGATAGTTAGTCTTTCCTTTCGGCCTGCGCGCCTTGATGATGTAATGACAATGTTTAAAGGATTGTTAGTTAGAATAGCCTGTGCATCTGAGTTTTCCAGCTCAGATGTGGCATAACACCCCAGACCTTATGTTTAGAATACTCTATTTGGATTTATTTAATAGAATTGCTTTCATATTATAAGATTGAAAAGTTTTAAAATTTCGGGGTGTTACACATAGTGTCCGTAGCGTGTCCTGAATGCAGTCTTAGGTACGTCTTTATCTGCCACCTTCAGTTGATGATAGCCTGATCTTAGGTCAATCTTAGAAAATACCCCTGCGCCTCTGAGTTGGTCAAAAAAGTCATCAATCCTCGGTAGTGGGTACTTGTTCTTGATAGTTACTTGATTCAAATCACGATAATCAATGCACAGTCTCATGCTTCCATCCTTCTTCTTTATGAAAAGCACAAGTGCTCCCCACGGCGATGTACTAGGCCGAATATACCCCTTGTCCACCAACTCCTGCAACTGCACCTTCAATTCTTGCATCTCCTTGGGTGCTAGACGGTAAGGAGCCTTCGATATAGGTGTCGTTCCAGGCACAAGATCTACCGAGAACTCAACTTCTCTAGGAGGAGGCATGTCTGGGATTTCCTCAGGAAATACGTCAAGGAACTCGCACACCACAGGTATGGATTGAGCCGCATCACCCTTTGCCTTCAAATTCTCGACGGAACACAGATAGACTTCGTGACCTTTCTCAACGTACTTCTTCATCCTTAACATCGACACCAACTTGACCCCGGACTCCCCCGCCATTTCTCGATAAGCCACCCTCTTCCCGCTTGGTCCTCTAAGTACCACTTTCTGCTCACCACAAAGAATTTGAGCTTTGAACTGCCCCAGCCAATCCATGCCTAAGACTACATCTACACCGTCCAAGCCGAACTGGATCAGATTACTGGGGAACTCTTCTCCACCGAGGACTATGTTAACAGCTTTGAAGAGACGGTCGCACGACTTCATTTCCCCAGAAGCCACCTTCACATTCAGCTTCACTGCAATGCCATTAGACAAACCCAGCTTCTTCACGAGCCCTGGCGACACGAACGAGTTGGATGCACCAGAGTCGAACAGGATTACGGCCGGAAGCGACTGCACCATAAAGGTTCCTGTTACCACGTCGCCGTCTCCAGCCTGAGCTTCGCTTAAGAAAAGAGTCTTCTCACGTGACGGCTCTCCCGATGAGTTCTGAACTCCCAAGCTTCCAATCGGTCTTTGCTCACGAGGCGGCGGTACCGTAGCATCACTAGGGCTTACTCGCGTCGACGTACCACTCCTGATCCATTGCTCAACGACACTGGGAGTGTTGCGAATTCCCGCCACCTACGGTTTCTTAGCCCCATCGCTAGCATCGTCAAGCGATACCGCACGTTGGCGAGGCGGTACCATGACAAAGCTTCTACAACAACAACAAGGTTACGATAGGCACAAACAGCATCACACCCTTACCTAGCGCTAACTAAAAGAGCACGAAGCTTAAACAGAAACAACGAACAAGCAGAACAACCAATAGGCAACACACAGCTCACCACGGGTCCTAAAAGTCTTAAGTCCTAAACACTTAGATACTTAAGGTCGCCTTAGGGTCTCAAATCATACTTAGCTTTCTTAAAAATCTAGACTCTAACATCCTAGGCTCAAACCTAGGCTCTGATACCAACTGTGTTGGTCCCGATAGGGTGGTGAAAGTCTAGAGGGGGGGTGAATAGACTTTCAAGCTTTTTCAAAATAAATAACTCTTTGGTAACTTTAACTCTAAGTAACAAGTAAATAGAGTAAGTTTAAAACTGCACAGCGGAATAATAGTATGTAAAGAGTTATGCCCAATCAATAATTTAAATACGCATGTAAGATGGGTACAGATGATATGTAAAGTGACAGAGATATCTTGAATATATAAAGGAGATGGTTCACTCAATATGTAACAATGATATTCAAGATTGTAAATAAATATCGTGTCACGTCAACCGTGTGACGAACGTTACATGCAACACGTCAAATTTGCTTAGAATAATTCAATATTTAAGCCCGAGAAGTTTGAGTTACATGCATACGTGAAAACATACTAAACCCAAACGGTTAAGATTAACTGTGAATAATAAACGGGTTAGTCGGATAAGATAGATAGATAGAGCAAATTATGTAAGTGCGGTATGTAAATGAGAGAGGCAATTTATAGTGGTTCGGAAGTGGCGTAATCTTCCTAGTCCACTTTACTCCAATCACTTCTAGGAGTAATTCACTATTTTCCACACACAGTTACAATAGTGAATAAGCGCTACACAAGCACTTCTTTCGGATGTCTTGCACACAGCTACACCCAACTCCGAGTGTCTCGCACACAGCTACACTCAACTCCGAGTATTTCGCACACAGCTATACTCAACGCCAACTAAGTGTCTTGCACACAGCTACACTTAGCAACTACGAGTGTTTTGCACACAGCTACACTCAACTCCGAGTATTTCGCACACGGCTATACTCAACGCCAACTAAGTGTCTTGCACACAGCTACACTTAGCAACTACGAGTGTTTTGCACACAGCTACACTCACTAGAGTATTTTGCACACAGCTATATTCTTTCTACAATTACAAATTCAAAGGTAATTGTATCTCTCTCTCCAACTAGTTTTGAGACTATTCAGACTAAGTCTCTAATGAATATATGAACACTTGCACTTTTCAAATTTTGCACTTGTTTATCCGTGTGTATGCACCTCTACTTCTGCTTGTCTTCAAGTCTTCATGGCTTTTTATAGGCAATCAAATATATCCGTTGGAGTGGGATAATTTGATGTTTGAAATTTGAATCTTCATAGCCTGATATTGTTGACAATAGTAGATCTTCAATTTTGATTTGATTGTCAACTTGCCTGACAAAATAATATTTTATCTCAACTTGATTTTCAAGTGTTTATTAAAATATTATTTTTGTTGTCAATTTGAATATCCAACGAATCTTTGAAATAAATTCATCTGATAGAATTTATTTCTAGGATAAGTTTTTATATTCATGTCTTCATAAATATTTTTCCGTTCTTGTAACACCCCGTGTTACGATCCCTAAAACCAATTAATCGTTTAACCAATTACCCAAAAGAAAGAATTAAATCACAATAATTAATTAGGAGAGGCCCACAATAGTCCACGGGCCCTCACCCCTAAAAACCCAACCCCTAGCCCAAAAAGGAATAAGATTAGCAAGCCTATAATGTTAGTTCCTATTTAGGACTCCTAGATATATAAATAGGGGACTTAAGAGGCACCTAGAACCCCCACCACAATAATCCCTCACCACACAAGAAGTTCCAAGAGTTCCCCTAGGAGAAATCAAGAAAGAAGAAAGCTTCAAGAAAGACCCTTCATAGCCAAGGAAATTAATTAAGGCTAAAAGGTAACCCATGTCTCAACAAAACCTATTTTCATAGCTATGATTCCCCTCTTAGGATTTCCCCATATTATTGTGTATTGATGATTTGTGATATTATTATTGATGATTGGTGGGATGATTCCATGGGTGATCTTGATGATGAGAGGTTCTTGATAATTATGGTGTTCTTGATAATTATATGGTGTTCTTGATGTTCTTAATGATTATATGGAGTTCTTGATATTTATATGATATTCCTACCGAATCTTGATTTTGGAAGATGAATTGTGTTCTTGTTGATTTAAAAATGATTAGAACCCTAGGTTATATCGCGGAATTCGTATGGTATTATTCTTGGTATATTGGGTGGGAATTCGCATGATTGGGTGTTGATTATGTTTAGAAAAGCATGATAGGTTATGTGCCGTATGTTTCTTGATTTTGATCCGTTAATTGTCTACGTGTGTTATCAATTGCGTTTGAAAGTGTCTAAGCATGGTTTCGGGTTCCACAAAGGTTCCCGGGCCGTTTTTGGTGAAAAAGAGTCAGTGGGGGGTAGGTGGGGGTAGGGGACCCGCCACCTACCCACGGCCAAAAGGAGCCTCGCCGGGAGCGGGCGGGCAGCTGCCCGGAATAGTGCCACCGGCGGGTGACCCCTCACCCACCAGCTACCCGCTGGTTTGTACCCCACCTTGGGATTTTGGCTTCCCCGTTTGATGTTCCCCTGACCCCCGTGGTGTCCCAACGGACTCTGTCTATCGTGCCTATGTCTAGTTTGATATTTCGGGTACCGTTCGTAGGTTGTATGAGTCTTATATATTGCATGCTAGTTGAATTGTTATCCCGTTGACCTAGGTGAAAGAAGTATGAACCTCTTAGGATTATTCTTAGTATGTGAAGGATCACGCATAGGTTTTGTTATACGTTTTCTCCCCCTTCCCAATGTGTTAATGTGGGTTGCATGTGCTTGCTATGTGTTATGTGTGCATGATACCCCAATTCGGTTGCGATCGGATTGGTTATTCCTGAGCTGCGGTTCAGAAGCTGGCTACGGTCAGATTTACACTCTTGGGCTGCGGTCCACCGTTTGGTTGTGATCAAACGTTTCTACATGAGTTGCGGTTCATATTTCCTGGCTGCGGTCAGATGACATATTCTTGGGCTGCGGTCCACTGTTTGGTTGCGATCAAACTATGATGAGCTGCGGTTCATCGGTCGGTTGCGATCGACCCCTCCGTGTTGCGATACGGGCAGGGTGTTGCGGGGCCGTGTCAGAGCTATATGCGCTGACCCTCATGTATGGGCATGCGATTGGTCCTGTGGCGCCAACAAAGTGTGCTATGTGATGAGATATGGATGAGTTGTGGTTATGAATGTCTTGGGGATGTGACTATGGGATTTATACTGGGAATTGTATATGTTGGGTTATGATTATTAATTGTGCTTATCTTACCTGTCTTGCCTGTTGTAAACTGTATATGCTTGGTATAACTGCTGTCTGTGCTTAACCCTATCTGCTGAGTCGATCCCTGTTTTAAAAGCTAGTGTCTCGTTGGATATTTCTTCATGCTTCAAAATGGTTTTCGTATATCTATATAATTGTATTTCAACGCGTTGGAGTGGGTTACCAGCATCTCTCGCTGAACAGATATATTTGGCTTTCAGGCACAGATGAGTAGATCACTTGTAACACCCCGTGTTACGGCCTTCAATCCCGGATTAATTATTTAATTAATCCCGTTAATAATAATTAAATATGATTTAATTATGTTAGGTTTACCTTTAATTAATTAGTAAGGTCCACCATGAACCGTGGACCCTTGCCCGAATAAGAATCTTAAGCCTGTTAGGAATAAAGGAAGTAGGCCTTTTACTATTCAGATTATGATTAGGATCCTCTTTAATTAATATGGTCCACTATGGACCATGGACCCTTATCCCTAAAACAAGCCCTAGCCCTATAAGGAATAGAATTAGTAAACCCATACCATTCAGGCCCTAACTAGGAGTCTTAAATATATAAATAGGGAACTTAGGAGGCACCTAGAATCCCCACCACAATAATCTCTCACCACCCAAAGAGTTCCAAGAATCCCCTTAGGAGAAATCAAGAAATCAAGAAAGCTTAAAGAAAGATCCTTCATAGCCAAGGAATTAATTAAGGCTAAGAGGTAACCCATGTCTCAACAAAACCTATTTTCATAGTTATGATTCCCCTTAGGGTTTCCCCATATTATTGTGTATTAATGACTTGTGATGATTATTATTGATGATTGATGTGATGATCCCATGGGGGATCTTGATAATCTTGATATTGGGAGATTCTTGATAATTATGATGTTCTTGATGATTATATGGAGTTCTTGATGATTATGTGTTGTTCTTGATAATTGTGTGATGCCCTTGATGCTTATGTGTTATTCTTACCGAATCTTGCAATTAGAAGGCGAATCGTATTCTTGTTGATATAAAAGTGATTAGAACCCTAGGTTGTATCGTATGATATTATTCTTGGATTATCGGGTGGGGTAATCGCATGTTTGGGTGTTGATTATGTTTAGAAAAGCATGATAGGTTATGTGCCGTTCGTTTCTCGTATTTGATCCGTTAATCGTCTACGTGTTGTCGTTGATTGCGTTGTAAAGTGTCTAAGCATGGTTTCGGGTTCCACAATGGTTCCCGGGGCGAAATTGTGTGATAAGAGTCAGTGGGGGGTAGGTGGGAGGTAGGGGACCCGCCACCTACCCACGGCCAGAATGGTGATCCCGGCAGCGGGCAGCCGGCGACCCGCTGCCCGGAATAGTGAATCCGGCGGGCAGCCGGCGGGTGGCCCCCCACCCACCGGCTACCCGCTGGAATTTTCCCCATCTTGGGTTCCCGGCTTCCCCGTTTGATGTTTCCCCATCCCCCGTGGTGTCCCAACGGACTCCGCTAATCGTGCCTTTGTCTAGTTTGATATTTTGGGTACCGTTCGTAGGCTTATGAGTCTATTATATTGCATGCTAGTTGAATTGGTATCCCGTTGACCTAGGTGGAAGAAGTATGAACCCCTTAGGACTATTCTTAGTATGTGATGGATCACGCATAGGTTTTGTTATGCGTTTTCTCCCCCTTCCCAATGTGTTAATGTGGGTTGCATGTACTTGCTATGTGTTATGTGTGCATGTAACCCCGAGTTGGTTAAGATCAATCGGGCTATACGGGCAGTCGGGTGGGCTGAGAACCATACCGGCTGTTAACCAGGCTGGTAGAGACCAGTCAGGTATATAAATATTATATAGGACTAAGTTCCACTATACGGGCAGTCGGATGGGCTGAGAACCATACCGGCTGTTAACCAGGCTGGTAGAGACCGGTCAGGTATATAAATATTATATAGGACAAAGGTCCACTATACGGGCAGTTGAATGGGCTGAGAACCATCCCAACTGTTAACCAGGCTGGTAAAGACCGGTCAGGTATATAAATATTATGTAGGACAAAGGTCCATCAGTCGGTTGCGATCGGCTCCTCCGTAATGTGAGACGGGGCAGGGTGCTGCGGGGCCGTGTCAGAGCTATATGCGCTGACCCTCATGTATGGGCATGCGATTGGTCTTGTGGCGCCAACAAAGTGTGCTATGTGATGAGATATGGAGGAGTTGTGTTTATGAGTATATTGGGGGATGTGACTAAGGGATTTATGCTGGGGATTGTTTATGTTGGGTTGTGATTATTAATTGTGCTTATCTTTATCTGTCTTGCCTGTTGTGGATCATATACGCTGGTTATAACTGTTGCTTGTGTCTAGCCTTACCTGTCGAGTCATTCCCGGTTTTAAAGCTAGAGTTCGTAGGATATATCTTCATGCTCAAAATGGTTTTCGTATATCTATATATATCTCTATATGTATTGTATTTCAACGCGTTGGAGTGGGTTACCAGCATCTCTCGCTGAACAGATATATTTGGCTTTCAGGCACAGAAGATTAAGTCACTGGAGTGCGCTAGAACTTAGAAGTAGATAGTTTCCCCTTTGGCCTGCGTGCCACGTTTACGTATTTACGCTTTGAGGGTATTAGTTTGTTAGCCTGTGCACTTGGGTTCTCTAGCCCAGGTGTGGCATAGCACCCCGAACGCTAGTATTTATATCTTGGGATTTAATAAGATTCTACCTTTATTATAAGTTTTAAATGTCTTGAAAATCTGGGGTGTTACATCACTGGAGCGCGCTAGAAGCTTGGGGCGTAGCTTAAATAGTTTTCCCTTTCGGCCTGCGTGCCATGATTTAGTATTAATACTGATTGAGGTTTTAGATTTTAGCCTGTGCACCCGAGTTCTCTAGCTCAGGTGTGACATAGCACCCCGTGTATCGTATTTTGGGATTTAATGAGATTCTATCTTTATTACATAAGTTTTAAAAGTCTTGAAAATCTGGGGTGTTACAGTTCTGATCAAATATATTCAGGCAATTTTGGACTCTTGTGGCATGTGGGCTGATCCAAAATAAATTCCTTCCAATTTATTCATTTTCTGAACATCTTGCTTCTTTGCCACATTGTGCTCCTTTGACTTGGGCACTTCTTGCTTGTTTGACTTGAACATTGTGCTCTTTCTGATTTAGAACATTGTGCTCCTTTTCAGACATTGTGCTTGTCCGAATTCTTGACTTGTAAAAAATAAGTCCTTGGGGGGAATCAATCTCGAGTGTGATCGTTTTGAGTAAGGACTTCTACCATTTCACCATTAAGCTCATCCAGTTATTTCTTGCAACGCCATTCCTTTATGCTTCTTTCTCGGATGAATACTCGTTGGACCAAAATTAATTTCCCAAATTAATTTTGTTCTTCCTATGGTAGATTCCTTTTGACTCGATATTCTGATTTATGATGCTTGTACTAAAAGACCTAAAACTAAGGGGATCTAAAGTACATTTGGCTCATCAAAACTTACAAAAATATTCCTATCAATTTTCCCCCTTTTTGATGACGCCAAAACCTATACTCAGTCATTTGGCTTGTCTTTTAAAAAAATTATTTTTCAAAAGATTTTTATTAACTTTTGACATAGCCAAGACGAGTTTAACATTTGATTTTGACTCTAGGAAAGGTATTTTTAGCAACTAAATTTCTATTCGCATTTTTTTGATTTTAAAGATAACGAATTTTGTAATTTTTCCAATTCATGCGATTTGATACAATCTAAGCTAAAAGTGTTACCATTCAAGACAAATAAAATAACAATAGATAACAAGGAAAACTTAATAGCATCATAAACAGATAATTTGAACCATTTCAAATTGTTTCATGATCATGAGTTCAAGTTCGTGGACCATACACCCAAAAAAAAATGTGACAATCATACAAATCACTTGATGATTCTGTTTCTCATTTCTTCAAGCACATGATTTATATGATTTTGAACTTCAATGAAATTGTCACTATTGGCATAATTGTTGCATACCTGCCCAATCACATAATAGTTGAATGCTTCAATAATGTTGTCCTCGGGCAGTATTCCTTCTTCATACCATATGATGCACTCTTCTAGACTTCTTCCACTTTGTAGCTCAGCATCATTGACTTTGATATAGTCTTTAAGAACCATGATCATCAAAGCTCTAGCATAGCTTTTGATCCTCCTGAAGTTCTCATTCGAAACCCACAAATTTTGGTCAAGCCGAACCACTTTTCTTCATTCCCTTTGGTAGGTTATTCAAGCTTGCATTTCAACTCTACCATCTCTTGGTGTGGATTCCAAATAGAGAGCTGCTTTGTTGTACCAATTGATTTGCTCAATATTTCCACCTGCACAAACAATGTCACGAAATGAACGGTTAGTGGTATTTGCACTGCTTGATCCTCCTGGACTGCCAGCCTCACCACCACCGAACCAATATTCCAATCCTCCTCTTCTAGCAATGTTTCTGCCAACAGATCTGCCTCCTCCTCCTCTACTACTGCTTGTACCAACATTTCGGGTAGCCATGGCAGTCATCATCATTTCAAGCATGCCTTCCAAATGACTGAATCTCTCTTCCCCCTTTTTGGAGTAATCAATGAGTGTATAAACTGACTCACGAAGAGATGAAACAGATTCGGATATGTTTTCATATGAACCTCGAAGGCAGCCCACTTTGGTGTTGATGGAGATGAGATCTGTGTGGACATCACTAATCTGCTTCTCATGTTGATGAACCACATTGAGAATTCCTTGACTTTGATTCACGGCAATTGCTTCATTTGCTTTACCAGAATTTTTGAGGATTTGAGATAGTTGGATGTAGAACTCATTGAGTTGCCCTTTGACATTTGTGTTCAATCCACCAACTTGTCTCTCAAGTGCTTGATGTGTGTCAATCAGGTGTTGTTGACTCCTTCGGTTTTCATCAAATGATGCTTCGGATTTTCCTCCTTGAGTATTGACAACATTATCCACATGAGTGTAGATACCTTGAAACATACTCTCCATTCGGTCAACAAGGCTTAGTACAACATTTTCCAGATTTTTCAATTTTTCATTTGAGGTTGTGCCATCAATGTTTTGATCTTCTTGGGTTGCGGGAATACATCTTGCTCCTTCTTGAGCATAATTGTCTCCAAGCATGTGAGATTGTGCTTGATTTTCTAGTAAATTCCCTTCTCTTTCTGGTGTGTGTAACACGTGTGTGTCACCTTGCATACTTTCTGCATGAATTGATTGAATTTTCTCCGTATGGTGGCTGACTTGCATGGCATGATGTTCTTGGCTAATTTCCGTTTGATTCAACACACTAACATCATATAGACCACTGTCCAACAAATGTGCACCATGTGTGACATTTTCTTCTTCTCCGTTCCTTGTAACAAACTCATCAATGTCAACTAAAAAATCATCTTCAGTTGGCATGTCTCCTTGGACTGTGTCATCAAGTGGAGTCTCGGCCAACTTAGCTTTTAATTGTCTCACAAAATCTCCATTCACGGTAGAAATCAATGTTGCATGGCCAATATCAAAATTGCCAATCCAATTCAAAGAAAATATCTCTTCTTCTTGCATACTTGGTCCTTTTGTCATCAACTCTTGATAAGAACCAAGTCTCCAATTTCTCCAATTGAGAACTCTTCGGTATTCATTCACCAATATCAAATCAAGTCCATCAAATTGATAAATTTCCTCATTCAACACTGTCTCTATTTCGGCTATTCGGGAAAAAGGGTTCAAGACATTTTGGTTTGTGTTGGGATTAAGGTTTGATGTGGGATTGTGACTCATGGAGGGATTTTGGCTTGTGGTAGGATTTTGGCTTGAGTTTGGTTTGTGACTAGAGGTTGGGTTTTCATGGGGTTGGAATTCAACTCGGTTGACACTTCATGATCTTTAAACAAAATCCGGTTGTTTCCAAATGGCTTTCTAGACCTCATTGGCAATCCTTTTCTCTTTATAATTTCTCCAATAAGTAACCCGAACCCTAGAATGTGGTTGAATTTGTCATTCCTAATCTTTGCACCTTTCACAAAATGTGCAATCCGGCTCAAAATAAGCTTAATCCAGTCACCCCTAACATCATTCATCACAGCATGCAAATATAGAATTCTCACATGTGATATATCCTCTATACTATTCAGTTTGCACAAAACACATTTGTTCATGATTTTGACTAGCATTTCATACTCTAGCTTCAAATCAGATTTTTGACCGGAAAGATTTGGTTCGAGAGAAGCATTCTCATTTCGAATTTCTGTCCAAACTTCCGTGTGATCATATGTGTGTATAACTAAGTCCAACAGTGGTTGTTCTGGATTAGATATAGGAAGTCCAAAAGTTGTGTGCAACTCTTGTTCATCAATGGTGATGAGAGTTCCATTCACGGTGGACTCAATGGTCCATCCAACAACCTTGGCATTCACATAGAAATCTGCTACATCCGCATCATAAAATCCTGAGTATGGATAAGAACATAACTCATGAGATTGCTTTGTTGAAGTGCATGGATAATCCTTTGTGCAAGTTGAGAGTTCTTGGCCTCTTTGAGAAATCTGTGTGGGTCAAAGCTTCCTCCGGCCTTGATTCCAACTGCTAGCTTGGCAAGATTGAGTTGTTCTTCGTTCGGGTGAGAGCTTGAATCTCCAATGGCAGCCATAATGTGTTTGGTATTTTTGGATTGAGATTGAGAGAGATGAAGCTTGAAAGGTTTCGGCTATGGAAGGTGTAAAGGTTTTGGAGAGTTTTGAGTGGAATGGTGGCTTTTCGACCGGTTGGGTGAAAATGAGGTGCCTTTACAAAAACATCCCCACAATTGAATTTTGACTTTTAATAAGTGAGGGGTATTTTTGGTATTCCAATGACTTCCAACCTTTGACCTAACTGATAGTTAGTTTAGGTTATATATTCTCCATCCAAATTGTCTGCTGATGTGGCGCCAAAAATTGAGATGCTCGGACTGATTTTACCTAAAATAAAATTCATAGAGCACTAAATCTGTTCCGAAAATAATATGTGCATGTATATATACACGTTTAATGTAGTTGGGAGAAAGAAAAAGAAATTGATTCTTTTTAGACTATTTATTATGTGCAACTACCATAAAAAGATGTTCTCATTTAAGATAACTCATCATCATACCATCTTGTCAACTCTTAAATGGTAAGATTGTGTAGATCTAAATAATTTTATTTGTGCATATAAGTAAATAGATACACGGTTAGACATGCATGCAATATGTGCTTTTCCAATATTTATTGTAGACTTAAATGTTAAGGTGTGACAAATTTTCATGTGTGACACATAGGCACGAAACTAATTAAATCAGATAAAGTAACGAATTTTTCAGATGAAAATTGAGCTTTTAATTTAAAAAGAGTTTAGAAACTTAGCTCAATTCAATCATGCCCATTTCGTGTCTTAATTTCGAAAATCTTGATTCACATAGAGGCTTTGTGAGCATATCAGCTATTTGATTTTCGGTCGGGATGTTTTCAATTGACAATTCCTTCTTTTCGACATGATCCCGGATAAAATGATGTCTCACATCAATGTGTTTTGTTCTTGAATGTAACACGGGATTGTGTGTTATGGCTATGGCACTAGTATTGTCACACAATATGTTGACATTTTCACAATTCACGCCATAATCTTTCAACTGTTGTTTCATCCAAAGAATTTGCGCGCAACAACTCCCAGCGGCCATATATTCAGCTTCGGCTGTACTCGTGGCTATGGAGTTTTGCTTTTTGCTAAACCATGATACCAATCTTCCCCCTAAGAACTGGCATGTCCCTAAGGTACTTTTTCGATCGATTTTACATCCTGCAAAATCTGCATCTGAGAAACCAATTAGTGTAAAATTACCTTCCTTGGGATACCATAGTCCCACATTGACTGTTCCTTTTAGGTATCAGATGATTTTCTTAGTAGCAAGAAAATGACTTTCTTTTGGCTTTGACTGGAACCTAGCACATACTCCCACTGAGTATGATATATCTGGTCGACTTGCAGTGAGATATAGTAATGATCCAATCATTCCTCGATATTTTGTTTCGTCAACGTCCTTGCCTTCATCATCTTTATCCAATCTTAAAGATGTGCTCATCGGGATCTTGATTGAGGATTTTCCATCTTGACCGAATTTCTTTATAAGATCTTTTGTGTATTTGGCCTGATTGATGAATATTCCTTCGTTGAGTTGCTTTACTTGTAAGCCAAGAAAGTAGTTCAACTCTCCCATCATGCTCACCTCGAACTTATTCTGCATTAGCTTGGAAAATTTCTCACATAAATTTTTATTAGTACTACCAAAGATAATATCATCAACATAAATTTGTACCAATAAAATGTGTTCATTTTCTTGAATTTTAAACAAGGTTTTATCAACAAGGCATTTTGTGAAACCACAGTTAATTAGGAACGTTGATAGGGTGTCATACCAAGCTCTCGGTACTTGTTTTAACCCATATAACGCCTTCTTTAATCTGTAGACCTATCAATATCACCTTTTACCTCGAAACCGGGTGGTTGCTCAACGTAGACTTCTTCTTCAAGTAAGCCATTTAGAAATGCACTTTTCACGTCCATTTGATAGACAGTGAAATTCTTGTATGCGGCATAAGCTAGAAATATTCTGATGGCTTCTAGTCTTGCAACAGGTGCAAACATTTCGTCGAAGTCTATGCCTTCTTCATGTGAATAACCTTTTGCCACTAATCGTGCTTTATTGCGAATGACAATTCCATCCTCATTTGCCTTGTTCCGAAATACCCATTTTGTTCCAATTACATTATAATTTTCAGGTCTTGGAACTAATTCCCATACATCATTTCTTTTAAATTGATCAAGCTCTTCTTGCATTGCATTAATCCAATCTGGATCACTTAGAGCTTCTTCAATGCTTGTGGGCTCCACCTGAGAAAGAAAACAAGAAAATAAAGTGTGTATATTTGAGGACCTTGTTTTTACTCCTTCTCGTGGATCTCCAATTACTAGCTCTGGAGGGTGATTTTTGAGCCATCTCAAGTCAGGTTGTAGGTTGCATGGGCTTTCCACGTTTCCTTGTTCAGTAGGTAAATTGGAGGTAGACACATTTTGCTCATCAGATTGATCTCCAACTTGTGTTTCAACTTGAGAATTTTGATTTTCCACGTGGGGATCTTCATTGGCTTCCACGTGTCCTTCACTATTGCAATCAATGTCCAATTGCTCCATACCCTGTATAATTTGATCTTTAAAAGATATGTCAGTATCGTTAAATGATTTTTCAACTTGACATCTTTCCTGATCATTTTTGTTGCTTTGGGTTTCCTTTTTATAAGCTTCATCAAATGTAACATGAATTGATTCTTCTACCACCATTGATTTCTTGTTCAATACTCTGAATGCTTTGCTGGTAGATGAATATCCCAAAAATATTCCTTCATCTGCACGCTCATCAAAAGTCTTTAGATATGTTTTACCATTATTAAGAATAAAACATTTGATGCCAAAAGTATGGAAATAATTAAGTTTAGGTTTTCTCCCTTTCCATAATTCGTACGGAGTCTTATTGTAAGACTTGTGTATCAAGCTTCGATTTTGCGTATAGCGAGCGGTGTTGATTGCTTCAGCCCAATATCTCTTAGGTAGCTCGGCTGACGTAATTATTACTCGTGCGGCTTCTTTTAGCGTTCTATTTCTTCTTTCGGCTACACCATTTTGTTGAGGTGTACGTGCGGCAGATAATTGATGTAGAATTCCTTGAGAATTGCAGTAGGCTTCAATTACTTGATTCATGAACTCAGTTCCACGATCAGTTCGGATTTTTGCAATTTTCAAGTCTTTCTCGTTTTGTAGTAGCTTGAGTAGTTCTGGCAACTTTTGCTCTACTTCATTTTTCTTCTTGAGAAATATTGTCCATGTGTACCTGGAAAAATCATCAGCAACAACTAGTGTATATTTCTTACCACTTAGACTTACTGGGTCTACTGGACCGAATAGATCCATGTGTAGTAGACTTAGCGGTCTTGTTGTAGATTCTTGAGCTTTGGATTTGAAAGATGACTTGATTTGCTTTCCTCTCTGGCAAGCATCACATATTTGATCTTTCTTGTAAACAATGTCGGGTAGACCTTCAACGAGTTTGTTTCTTGCTAGCTTGTTGATAGTCTTAAAGTTTAGATGATTCAACTTCTTATGCCATTCCCAACTTGTTGCGTGTGAGTTGTTTGCTAGTAGGCACACTAATTCTTTGGTTGTGTTCCAATCCACAACATACATATTTTTCTTCCTTATTCCTTCGAGCACGACTTCTCCGGATGAATTATTCTTCACTTGGCACTTGTCTTTGAAGAACTCTACTAGATATCCTTTGTCACAAAATTGACTTGTACTCAACAAGTTGAATTTTAGACCTTCAACAAAGGATACATCTTCGATTTTCAAACCATTTCGAAATACTGTACCAATTCCTTTTGTTATGTCGTATCGTTCATTTCCACCGAATACGACTTTTGGTCCTTCGATATTTTTAAGATTCACAAGACTAGATTTATTTCCAGTCATGTGTCTAGAACATCCACTATCTCCACTATCAAAGTACCAAACTTCCTGCAAATAAATTACACATTTTTAGGTACCCAACTTGATTTGGGTCCTTGGGTGTTAGTCATTTTTGGTACCCAAATCCACCTTGTACTCACTGATCTAAGTCTAGGTGATTGGTAACCATTGAACACATTATAATTATATTTAATTTTTGAAAACATTTTTTGTGCCGGTTTTTGAAAATTTACTCGATTTTTTGGCACGTGGGAGGTAGATTGTTTGAGCCTATGATAGGCATTAAATCTGGACTTAGTCCATGGTTTAATATTATCAAACCAATCTTGTTTGGAGGGATGAAATCTCCCTGCCTCAATTCTTGGATCCCTTCCCATTCTCCTATGAGGGCTTTGTGCACTAGACTCATTGGTGTATTTCCATTTAGGAACAAACTTTTGTCTTTTTACATACTGTTTAGGCGAAATATTGTTTCCTTGAGGCTTCGGCCTAACAGCATTAATTTTGACATTAGTTTTGTGACCAATTCCTTGTCTCACTGTGCTTTCTTGACCTTTTACAAATTTTACTAATTGGACTTTATTATTTGAAGTAGTACTAGAATTGGCCAAGTTTTTGGAGGCTTGAGAACACGATGGATCATAACCATGTCCGGTTTTATCACTTGAGGGTTTTTGCATATTTACCATTTTGTCCATTATTTGGGATGAATGTGTAAATGTTGCTATAACCTCTATAAGGTTGTGTTCTCTCACTTCCCTTGATTTACACTCTTCTTTAAGATAAATAATTTTATCTTTCAAGTCTTTCACTTCAAGTAGAGCATTTTGCAATTTTTCATTTAATTGATATTTTTCGAGAATCAATAGACAATTGCGCTCTTTGAGTTGAGAGTGAGTGTCCATAACGGTTTGACATTCTTCCATTAAGTGAAAGAAGGACTCTCTAGAAAATGAAGAATTGACAGAATCATAAGAATTAGATGTTACCTCATTTTCTTCACTTCCATTTGCCATAAGACACATGTCCTCGTAGGATGTGTTGTTGGAGATGCTCATGCAAAACATTGCATTGTCATCCTTTGAGGTGTCACTTTCATCACTTGAAGATTCTTCTGACTCACTTATCTCAAGTGGGTCACTAATAAGTGATTTTCTTCTCTCCTTTGTGAACCTTTTATCTTTGGGCTTGAATTCTTCCTGTTGAGAGTTAGAAACATTTGTATATTGACTTTTACTTACCTTGGGGTGTGGACAACTAGCTGCAAAGTGTCCAGGTTTTCTACAGTTGTAGCACAAGTTCGAGTCTTCCTCAACTATTTCTTTCTTCAAATTCTTTGTTGCATTCCACGATTTTCCTTGTGGATTTTTCTTGTAGTTGCTTCTCTTCATGAATTTCCTAAATTTCTTGACAAAGAGAGCAAATTGATCATTAGGCAATAATTCAACATTTTGTACTGACCTTGAGGTTGATGGTTGCTCAGCTACAAGTGCATTGTTCTTTTCTTCATGATCTTCCTCTAATCTTGATTTCATCTCAAATTCATAAGCTTTTAGATCACTAAAGAGCTTATCGGTCGGTAGGGTTTTTAGATCCCTATGATCTCTCATGGCCGTGACCTTCATGTCCCATGTAGATAGTAGACCACGTAGAATTTTGAGTGAGATTTTTTTTTGATTAATATCTTTTCCAAGATCATTAATCTCTCCTAAGATTTTGGCAAATCTTGTTTCCATGTCGATAATATTCTCGCCGTTTAGCATTTTGAAATCCTCGAATTTCTTTAATGCTATGGTGAGCTTATTATCCTTTTCTTGTTCGTCTCCTTCACCAATTTGAATGAGCGTTTCCCAAACTTCCTTCGCGGATTGACACTTTCGAACTTTTGGAAATATCGTGTCATCGATAGATTTAAACAAAATATCCTTGGCAATATTGTCCAAGTTATTTCTTGTTCTATCTTCACGAGACCATTCCGCTTTCGGTTTTGGAATGTATTGTGGTGTGTCACTTGTTTGTACGGATGAAGTGTTGACTTGTAAAATCTAAATAGGACAACTCGTAACAACTTCCCACATTTCATCATGTAACGCGGATAGATGTACCTGCATGCGAATTTTCCAATCATCAAATTTTTCTAAGGAAAATAATAAGTTTTGGGCAAGAGCCATATCTCTTTTCATCATCTTGATTTTTCGAGATCTGTCTAGCAGTCAAAATTGACTCAAATAGACAACTGCTCTGATACCAATTGTTGGTCCCGATAGGGTGGTGAAAGTCTAGAGGGGGGGGGGTGAATAGACTTTCAAGCTTTTTTAAAATAAATAACTCATTGGTAACTTCAACTCTAAGTAACAAGTAAATAGAGTAAGTTTAAAACTGCACAGCGGAATAATAGTATGTAAAGAGTTATGCCCAATCAATAATTTAAATACGCATGTAAGATGGGTACAGATGATATGTAAAGTGACAGAGATATCTTGAATATATAAAGGAGATGGTTCACTCAATATGTAACAATGATATTCAAGATTGTAAATAAATATCGTGTCACGTCAACCGTGTGACGAACGTTACATGCAACACGTCAAATTTCCTAAGAATAATTCAATATTTAAGCCCGAGAAGTTTGAGTCACATGCATACGTGAAAACACACTAAACCCGAACGGTTAAGATTAACTGTAAATAATAAACGGGTTAGTCGGATAAGATAGATAGATAGAGCAAATTATGTAAGTGCGGTATGTAAATGAGAGAGGCAATTTATAGTGGTTCGGAAGTGGCGTAATCTTCCTAGTCCACTTTACTCCAATCACTTCTAGGAGTAACTCACTATTTTCCACACACAGTTACAATAGTGAATAAGCGCTACACAAGCACTTCTTCCGGATGTCTTGCACACAGCTACACCCAACTCCGAGTGTCTCGCACACAGCTACACTCAACTCCGAGTATTTCGCACACAGCTATACTCAACGCCAACTAAGTGTCTTACACACAGCTACACTTAGCAACTACGAGTGTTTTGCACACAGCTACACTCAACTCCGTGTATTTCGCACACAGCTATACTCAACGCCAACTAAGTGTCTTGCACACAGCTACACTTAGCAACTACGAGTGTTTTGCACACAGCTACACTCACTAGAGTATTTTGCACACAGCTATACTCTTTCTACAATTACAAATTCAAAGGTAATTGTATCTCTCTCTCTCCAACTAGTTTTGAGACTATTCAGACTAAGTCTCTAATGAATATATGAGCACTTGCACTTTTCGAATTTTGCACTTGTTTATCCGTGTGTATGCACCTATACTTCTGCTTGTCTTCAAGTCTTCATGGCTTTTTATAGGCAATCAAATATATCCGTTGGAGTGGGATAATTTGATGTTTGAAATTTGAATCTTCATAGCCTGATATTGTTGACAATAGTAGATCTTCAATTTTGATTTGATTGTCAACTTGCTTGACAAAATAATATTTTATCTCAACTTGATTTTCAAGTTGTTTCTTAAAATATTATTTTTGTTGTCAATTTGAATATCCAACGAATCTTTGAAATAAATTCATCTGATAATATTTATTTCTAGGATAAGTTTTTATATTCATGTCTTCATAAATATTTTTCTGTTGTGATCAAATATCTTCAGGCAATTTTGGACTCTTGTGGCATGTGGGCTGATCCAAATAAATTCCTTCGAATTTATTCATTTTCTGAACATCTTGCTTCTTTGCCACATTGTGCTCCTTTGACAATGAACATATAAATTCCTTCGAATTTATTCATTTTCTGAACATCTTGCTTCTTTGCCACATTGTGCTCCTTTGACAATGAACATCTTGCTTCTTTGCCACATTGTGCTCCTTTGACTTGGGCACTTCTTGCTTGTTTGACTTGAACATTGTGCTCCTTTGAACACATCGTGCTTGTTCACATTGTGCTCCTTTTCAGACATTGTGCTCCTTTGAACATTGTGCTTGTCCGCATCGTGCTCCTTTAAGAACATCGTGCTTGTCCAATTCTTCGGATTGTAAAAAATAAATCCTTGGGGGGAATCGATCTCAGGTGTGATCATTTTGAGTAAGGACTTCTACCATTTCGTCGTTAGGCTCATCCGATTATTTCTTGCAACGCTATTCCTTTATGCTTCTTTCTCGGATGAATACTCGTAGGACAAATTAATTTCCCAAATTAATTTTGTTCTTCCTATGGTAGATTCCTTTTGACTCGATATTCTGATTTATGATGCTTGTACTAAAAGACCTAAAACTAAGGGGATCTAAAGTACATTTGGCTCATCAAAACTTACAAAAATATTCCTATCAAACTGTAACACCCCCGGTTTTCATGCCAATTTATAACTTAAATACGCAACTAACAGATATCAGAAACAAAAGCAACAGCGGAAGTCTAATATCAAAACAGGGAAAACCAAGGAGTGTTATGCCACATTCACCTCAACGTGAATGCAGAGGCAAGTCTAAAACCGTCAAACTAATCTGTTCAACAACTGTGGCACACAGGCCAAAACACTAACTACATTGTTCAAGGGAGATAAACTACCAACGGCTAACGCTCTCGCCATGTCTACTTAGGACCTGTAAAGCACATAAAGTAAGGGGACGACACCCGGTCAGCGAATATTGCTGGTAACCCATCAATACGCGTTCAATAGCATATATAGATAGTATAATACAAAATTATTTTCGAAACGGAATATAGTATATACCAGTTCAAACCGTAAAGACAGAAGTCAACTGCAAAGACTCTATTTCAGTCTTAAAAGAACAAGGGAATCAACATCCCAAAACAACATCAAGACAAGAACAACAACAGAACAACTCAACACCACTCAAGATGTAATCTACTGATCACAAAGCAGAAAACATCACGGCGAAGACAACGACAACAACAAGTACAACTCGGGGTGTATTCTACTGATCACAAAGTAGAATACCACTTGACATGCTCAACAGAAAAAGATAGACATCCACACATTGGCAACTACATGCCACCGTGACACTTCATGTCACAAGTTCCAAATTTCATCCTTATGCCCGGTTCCAACCTTATGGCTACCCCCAACCTTATAACTAGTTCCAACCTTTACCTCCGAGTGTCACCCTGTACTTCCAAGTCCAACCTTATACCTCCAGGAACCGTCGTTCCCCCTCCAACATCCACCAAGTCAAAACCACCAATCTCAAAGTACACGAGGGTACCGAACATTTCAATCACACAACCACCAATCACATGAGCCTGAAGCCCAGATCATGAGCCTGAAGCCCAGTTTACAACTCCATTATCATTTCATGGCCACCACGAGGACCACATATGTACCTTGGTGATTAATGTCCCATACCATTAATCGTGCAATCCAGGTACAGCCAACACACACATTCATCATAGCAATCAATCACTGGATCACAACAAAGATATGAAACCATACTCAACAAGGAATGATTACAATCCGACACCAACGATGGTCAACACAAGTGGCCAACTTCAATGGGAAAGAACAAACCACAAACACTAGCATTTCAACATCAAACTAGCATGCTTATCAAACGGGTAAACCAAACATAGTTCCATAGAACATACAAGACTCATCATAGTCCAACGAATCACAAAGTTGGACACTTAGCACGATTCAAGACACCAAAATCCTACATGGATTCCTAACATACCGTTCTAGACATAGGAAACATCAAGAAGACACTCAAATAGCCCAACAAAACATCATCGGGAGGTCAAAGCATCAATTACCGAGTCAAAAGAATCACGGGAAACAAATCTCCAACAACACCTATATGTGTTCCCCGCAGGTGGGGCCACGGGTGGACCACCACCCGTGGTTCCGCCTGCGGGTACGAAGCCACACCCCACTTGTACCCCGCGGGTGGGGCGGCGGATAGGCCACTGCCCGCCGTTCCACCCGCGGGTACCAACCCTATACCTAAATAATCCCTTCGAGGATTTTCAACACGAAGTCCAAATTCAAGTCCAAAACACTCAAAATCTCACAAAATACAACAACATGACTTGAATCAAGGAAATAGCCAAGCAATGGCATACAAGAACCCAAATAACAAGCTTTAGATATGCATTCTCACAAGACAATGCATCAAATCTCACATTTCATAGCAAAAATCACATGTAGAAGTCAAGAAATCATCATATAGGTAAGAAAATATATTTTGTAAAGCATGGGTTACCTCTTGTAGCCTAAACCTTCACTTTTCACACCCTTAAAGCTTCTCCTAAAGCTCTCCTTCAACTTCAACTTCAAGAACACACCAAAAGACAACAAAGATTCTATCTTTAAGAAAATACACCTAAAAAGGTATTAAAAACACTAAGGGGCCATGGATCTTACCCTCCCTTATGCTCAAGGTTATGAAATTTTGAATCTTGGAGACCAACTTGAAGAATCTTGGATTGCCCAAACTTGGCTTGAAGAAGAAGCTACCAATTTTCTAGAGAGAATGAGGAGCTTTGTGTTTAGGGTGTAAGGGAAATGAAATGAAGTATGACTCTAGGTTAGCTTGTGACACAAACATAAGGTGAAAAGACTTCTTTACCCTTACTAAAATGAGAAGTGTAAGGATACAAGAGAACAATTCTTTAAGCCTAGAGTACAACTCTTTGACTTGGATTGACTAGTCAATTTCTAGTCCCCGACTATTGAATTTTCAGGATTTAAATTATCAATTAAGCTAGGATTATTTATCTAATTAATCCTTAAATAGAATTTAGATTTACGGGGTGTCACATTAAGGCTTATAAAATTACTTACTAAATATCATGTTTATCAACTACAACAAGAAGGCTAAAAACTACTTAACTGTTTTTAAATCCTATGTTTTTATTTCTTAACTTCTTATCTATATTGTTTTCTAATTTATCTGCATGCTTTGGTTTTAAAAATCTATTTTATATCATACTTCCTACAAATAACCATAAAGTACTAAGTGTACTGAGTACTAACAGTATATGAATAGCGTACTTTTCAAAAACTTGGTACTCTTAATACTTGATAAAATAATTGAACCAAGTTTTTTTTAAAGCATTTTCCGAAGTAATAAATAGAATCGATATCAAGTACAACAGTAGGCTTAAAAATCAGATATGCACATGTGATTAAAATAATTTGAAAATAATAATTAAAAATTACTTTTGTCCAACTGCATCCAGCAATATTAGCATGTCCTTTTTAAACACTTTCAAATTGTTTGATGGTAGGTTGATTACCTCAAAGCATTTCTCCAATAATAAAACATAAGTTAGTCCAACATGTAGTAATCTGCAAATAACAAAAAAAATTAATAATGCAAATAGAAAAAAAAAAAAAAAAAAAAAAAAAAAAAAAAAAAAAAAAGGTCTACTGTAACATTTTCAACAATTTCAGTACACTCTAACATTGGACAGGTCGTTACACATTTTTTTTTTTTTTTGGATTTGATTGTTTGTCTATTAGATTTGCACATGTTTTGGAAAACGCATAAAAGAATATATTGAATTCCAACCCAGGACAGAAAATTAAAGTAAATACAAAATAGAGCAATAAGGACTTCAACATTTCTTAGAAAATTTGAGTTGTAACATGATTGAATATGCAAATGAACCTGACAAAAACTAACATTATAGTACATTGTGATACCGGAAAGAACTAAACCAGAGTTGATAACATTATAGTACAGTTTGGGACATGACAAGACTAAAATTACCATGACTGTTTAGGCTACATTGTCAAAGAATCAAGATGTAATTAAAACCAAGGCACAGAAATTAGTCTCAAGGAATTAGTCCATTAGTCAACAATAAACAGATAGGCATTCAATCTGCAACGTAAATTTGAGCTACACGAAATATAGATAGGAAAAATCTCTTCTTACTACACTGTAATTAAATCTCTAGACTTATCTGGGAGATGAGACAACAAGGTAGATTGTTTGAACCTACGCATGCAACCAAATAATCCACATCTGCTAAAGAGAAATACACAGAAGTCAGACGAAATCCCTAGGCCAACATAAATTCAAAATGATGCAATTTTTAGGCAAAATTAGCAAACCATTAATTTGCATGTTTAGATTGAAAATTAAAAATTCAAATTAGAAAATTGCAGTTTTGGATTATACAACAAATTACCTATGCAAAAGTCGGAAACTCTAAATTTGGAGTTTTATATCTTGGAATAATTAAAATCAGTTCAACCAAAAAATCGAAAGAAAGAATAAAACCTAAATTCAAGCTTATAATTCAATTTTAAAGCTGTAGATCGGAGAAAAAATGACATTTAGAAACCCTAAATTGATAGGTTTAGATCTTCGAATACTTCAAATATTTTCACGGACAAAATAAGAAACAGAATTAGTAACTTACAAATATAGGTGCGAGACTTCATCTTTGCTTTTTCGCTTCTGGAAAATCTGTCAGGAAACGCGAACTCCGACTAGGGTTTTCAGATAGGTACTCGAACAATAGTAGAAATTGACTCAATTAGAGATGATGTAAGTAGATTACATAGAGATGACAATTGACTAGGTTTTGACAGAGCAAGATATGGAAAAACGGAGGAGAAAGAGAACGAATTCGAGAAAATGAACGCGACAGAACCGGATGAGGAATGTGAATACTCATCCTCATCTACCCGTTTCCTCATCTTGGGATGATGATAATAATGATAGTAATGATAATAATAATAATAATAATAATAATAATAATAATAATAATAATAATAATAATAATAATAATAATAATAATAATAATAATAATAATAATATTATTATTATTATTAATATTAATAATAATATACTATTCCAATATACAATTAATATTTGTTTTTTATAAAAATAATACATATTTGATAATGTTATAAATCATCTTATATCTTTTTAATATTTGTTTTTGTTTATATTTTTTGTTTTTTTATTTAAAAAAAAAAATAGTTTGAGATGTTCAGGGTCCCCAACCACTCTTTAACCTTGAAAGTTGGAACTCCAGTTATGCTGTTGAGAAATATAGACCACTCTTTAAGACTGTGTAATGGTACAATGTTGATAGTAACACAATTGAGAAATCATGTTATTGAGGCACAGATCCTATGTGGCAACAACGTAGGTACAAATATGTTGATATCAAGGCTGACATTGACTCCTCCAGACCCAAGACTACCATTTAAATTTCAAAGAAAGCAATTTCCACTTATGCTATCATATGCAATGACAATCAGCAAAAGTCAAGGTCAAACGGTTTCACATGTTGGTTTGTTACTGACAAAACCATTTTTTAACCATAGCCAATTATATGTAACAGTTTCTAGGGCGAGTAATTCTGACCGCCTTAAAGTCTTAATTTGTGGGGAATCTAGAGCTCTTTTAAACAATACTCAAAATGTAGTTTATAAAGAAATCTTTAATAATTTGTAATTATTTTCTTTATGGAACCCCAATAAATTATATTTTGTCTATTTATTATGTGTATAACCTTATTACTAATATATCTTCAATATAACAATCTTTTATGTAATTCATCATAATA
This sequence comes from Ipomoea nil, assembly GCF_001879475.1. Classification (NCBI taxonomy): domain Eukaryota; kingdom Viridiplantae; phylum Streptophyta; class Magnoliopsida; order Solanales; family Convolvulaceae; genus Ipomoea; species Ipomoea nil. Next base: position 2,760,648 of record NW_017617844.1, on the reverse strand, counting down.
ACATGGTCGTGCAACGCACGGGTGCAACTACTAGTAATAATAATAATAATAATAATAATAATAATAATAATAATAATAATAATAATAATAATAATAATAATAATAATAATAATAATAATAATAATAATAATAATAATAATAATAATAATAATATGCGTGTAAGTGTAGCATACGAATGTAATTGGGATTACTACATACTTTAGGAACGTGTGTATATATATATATATATATATATATATATATATATATATATATATATATATATATATATATATATATATATATATATATTAGAAGTTTAGGGGAATATATTTAGAATAATAGGGATATACCTATTTATGTATAAATGTTTGTTCAGGAGGTCCTTATCTTAGTGGTCAAGGGTATTAAACAAGGCATTGGAAGCTTGTGGTCCACCATGCAACATGGACCAAAGTCTAGAAGGATAGTTTTTTAAAATAGTTTGGGGGGGGGGGGGGGTCAAGATGGATTTCTTTCAAAAACAGTTTTGAAGTGACCACTTGGTTTAGGTTTCACAGATTTCTCCCAGTTTCTCTCAGATTGTCTTCTGGGTCAAAACTTGGTACATATATGTATAACTATGTATACGTATATTATAACTACGAGTATAGCATTGGGCCTAACATGTAATAGGGTTTATGACGATATTAGGTAATAGAGTTAGGGGACAAGGATTACTACGTACCGTACACATATATGCTCCTACGTACCTATGCATTTATCTATTACGTATATATAATTAGGAAATAAGCCAACCTTCATGTTCAAGTATAGATGGTTATTCACATATTTAAACACATAAGGAATCATCAAGGAAGACATTCAAGCGCACAATGGATCAATAAAATGAGAAGTCAAGAAAACATACCGTACTAGTGGCCACGAGGTGGGCGGTCGACCGCCTGTCAAGGTGCCACTGGAACGTGACAGTGGGCACGTGGTGGTAGGTCGACCTCCTGCCAAGGTCCCACTAGAACGTGACTGTGAAGAAGGAATCACTTCGGGAAAAGACCCAAGAATGCACAATTCAAGTCCAAAGAATTCCACACTCATATGAACAACAAAAGGGACATGAATACATGGTAAACATCAAGGAATGACATTAATATGATATCAACAAAGGAATACGGAAGACTTAAACGAAAGTTCAAGACATCATAAGGATCACACATCACATTACTCCCCTCCTAAATAATAAAGCTACGTTCCACAACTTCCAGGCAAACTCATGCAAGTACTTATCAAGCTATAAGTAAGTTAACTATGAAAATAATCGAACGATCACAATTAAGAAAAGTGAGCAACTATCTGTCAAATAAGGTCGTCAATTGCAAGTTCCAAAATATTCCATCAAATAACAAATATCCAAATAAAGCATATTGATCAAATAATTAATCAATAATATGCAAGTCCTTAGCTGACATATGAATGAATTAATTAGGAAAATAACCCCAACTTTCATGCTTTAGCAAATAACCAAGTCCGGTATGTAAGAAACATAATCAATAGCATGTCAAGGTAAGTTATTAATAATCAAAGAATGATATGTGACAAAGCATGTAAAAGTATGCAAGGATATCACAACTTTGGAGCAAGCGTAGAAAGCAAGGAACAAGTATAGGGAACTTAACAGAAAGCGATAAATAAACTCACAGTCTCACCGCGTGACCTAAGATTCTTATATCCTAAGAACTTAAACACCTAGAGTTCAATCTTAATGTCCTAAAGTCTTATCTTAAGGGCCTTATCCTAGGGTTGAACTTAGGCTCTGATACCAACTGTAAGACCCCTAAATTTCAAGATATTTAAAACCTATAAAATAAAGGCTAATCTCTTATTAATTCCCAAACATAGCATAAACTAGACATAGTAGTCGGGGTGCTATGCAACATCTGAGCTGGAGAACTCAGATGGACAGGCTAAACTAACTAACAAAGTATAAACCATAACTAATACCCAAATACAAATCAAGACATGCAGACCATCTCATCCAGGCTAGAACTATCTAAACTAAGTCCACGAAGGGGGTGGATCTCAAAGTTCCAAGAGGCCAAGGCAAGATTTTAGGGCAAGACCCGCACCTCCTCAGTCTCAAGGAGTTAGTCGTTTCATTTTGGTTGTCCAACCTTAGTTTGAAAACCCAAGAGTTAAAAGATATAATTTTTTCTAAGTGTAACCAAAAGTATTTCTTCACCTAAAACCTAGACTTGGGTAATTTTTAAGAAAATCCTTAAGCTTGGAACCTAAAACCTTAAGAAGCCTTAATTAATAACTAGTCAGTTTCAAACCTGGGCCTCCAAGTTTCTAACTCAACCATTTAACCATCTAAGCTAGTAATGATTCTTGAACCTTATTCCCCTTCAATTCCTTTAAACTATTTCTTTCAACCCAAATTAAAATCCTCAAATTAAAAATCCCTTTTTCCCCATTTTCCCCAAAACCCTCCTCTCTCGTCTCTTTTCTTCTCTTACCCTTGCAGCTGAACGAAACCCCCCAACCCGTCGCAGTCACCTGCCCGTCGACAGCAACCACCGCCCGTCGCCACACCAGCCTCGTCGAAAGTCTCCGCCGCATCACGCCGTCGTCGCTTCCTTCGCTGCTGCCGAAAAGAAGAAAAAGGAAAAGAAGAAGGAAAAGGGAGAAGCTTTGGGTCTACCTCACCTTGGACATCTTGCACTATGCCTAGAAGGTCAAAAACCGTCAAGAGAGTGGAATGGGTGGATGCTCATTACTCGGTTTTGGAAGGTAAAGCCTTTGAACCCGAATCTTTTTCAAGCTCCTTGTTGGACATGCTTAATTTTCAAGACTTGTTGGATAGATTTTTGTTGATTAAGAATGAGACCTATCCGGATTTGTGAAGGAATTTTATCGTCACATGAGTGTGACTAAGGATGGAGGAAAGTTGGAAATCACCTCTAAAGTGAGGGGTGTTAAAATTTCTTTGAATGAAAATCGGTTGGCAAAACTCCTGAATTTGACGACCACTGGGTCACGGAGTACTGTATGGATGCTTGGTTTAGTACCGAAGATTTGGGGTACCAGGATTATTTGGAATATCTGTTGGGACAAACCAGTGGTTTTACCCAGGCCACGAGACCGGAGAGGAAGTAACTCACCGGGGAGCAAAAGATTTTGATTATGCTTGTTATAGGCTGTCTGTTACCTAACAATAACAAGAGTAATCTTTTGGGAAATTTGGAGTGTGCTTTTGCCTATTTCTTGAAACATAAGGTGAAGTTCAACCTGCTAGCGTTCATGCTTCAACACATGGATTATTGTGTGGACCATAACTGAAAGAGCCTACCATATGGTATGATTCTGATTTTGATCCTTAAGAAGAAAGGGATGAACGTTGAAGGAACTTCTGCCAAGGCTGTGGGTAAAATGGTGTTGGATACTACAAATCTGCGGAGTTGTAATCTGTTCCTGCTGGATGACAATGAGTACATCACCCTGGAAGAGGTAGCCAAGAAATCCCCATCTGAGAAGAAGCTTTTGACAGAGCAGCTGGGAGTTCCCGTCAAGAAGCTAAAGCAGACTGTCCAGGAGCTGGGAAGAAGTGAAGAAGAGGAGGAGGAGGTAGAGGAGAGCGACTCTGAGGATGAGGAGAACCGACGAACGAAAGAAGCAAGGACAAAGAGAGCTAACGACTCCATGACACACGTGGAACGTGTGGAAGCTCTTCTTCGACAGCAAAACCAGATGATTGAGGAAGATTTGCATTTATGAAGGCGCAATTTGTAACCGTGAACCAGAGGCTGACTGTAATACCCCGTAAATATTTATATTGAATATAAATATTTCCCAAATAGAGCTACGTATTCATAATTAGTTATGGTGCTACAAATATATATATATATATATATATATATATATATATATATATATATATATATATATATGTATATGTATATGTATATGTATATATATGTATATATATATATGTATATATGTATTTATATATACATATATACATATATATACATATATATATATACATATATCTATATAGATACATATATATACTGATATGCACATTTTACACTCATATTTTAGGTACATTTTTATAATATTTTCGTATTAATTATTTCATATTATTTAACAATTAGTTATTTTTAGAGTTTAATAACTAATGAGCTAAATATAGTACTAGAAATATATATAATATATAATATAGAATATAGTTATATAAACACACATTAATATATACTACGTATTATAAATGCATATATATATATATATTATAATGTTAATGTGTGTTTTGGTCCAGCGCAAATTGAATTGAACAATTCAATTTGTTCCATTGAGGAAGCGGACAGAATGGAGAAGCATACGGAATACGGCTGAAAATTAGGAAAAATAGATGGTTGAGGTTCATTGAGCCTATTTTTAGAATGCTATAAATAGTAGGAGTTTCCTATTGTAAAATGTTCATTCTTCCCCTCTCGAATATTCTTTAAGGTTGTTATCAATGTCCATTCGCGGCTAATTTCTAGTTTGGTTTAGTGAATTGAAGCCCCGGAATTCATTACACTGTAAGGTTATTTATTTATTTTTATTATATATATTTTTATGCATTTTGAGTATTTAATATTCTTCTAAATTATTTGAATAGTTGTATCATTTAATTGCTAGGGAGGCCTACTAGTTATTTATGTGATATAATTATTTGCTATATTAGATAATGTTGTGCTACAAATTATTCTAATATTCAGTAGCAACTGAGGTTAATTATTGACGGCTTAGTGATAATTGGTCTCGGGTAGAATATTTTCCTAAATTAAATGCAACCACTTGTGCTTGTGTTATTTAGTTTGTCGGTTTTCCTAGTTCCTATTGCTGCTATTAAATTAAATCTATAGCGCTTGTCTTAGATTATTTAGTAGTTAAGGGTAATTAAACCGCTTGTGCTTTATTTACCTATAACTAAGGGAAAACAGAAATGAAATAATTTCACGACAAATATTCAATTGCATATTAATTACTTTATTAATCAATGATCAGTGTTGAATTCCGGTGGTGGATCTTTACTAACCAAGGTCTCCTATTATAAGTGTTTTCGATATATTATTTTCATTGCTTTATTCGTTCAGTTAAATTACTTGTTTATTTAAATTCTCTTTTAATTGACCTTTATTCTCGATATATTCCAAAACCCCCTTCCTTTAATTTGAGCACAAAAGTTAAACTAGTTACTCCTCGTGGGATCGATCCTTACTCCCGCTACTACGTTTGTAAGGTTTTAATTTGGGAGCCTACGACAGCTCACCAAATTTTGGCGCCGTTGCCGGGGAGATTTTCTAGCTTATTTTGTGTTTGTTTATTTATTTAATTATTTATTTTGTTATTTGTTTATTTGTTTTTCAATTTGTCCCAAACGAAAATAAAAAAAAATAAAAATTTCTTTTCTTTCATTACTTTTACATAATTGCAAATCAAAATATATTTTCTTTTTGTTTATGCCTATAACTCGATCTGCTAATCAAGAACTCTTGCCGTACTATCCGGAAATTGAAAGAACTATACGCAGGTGGAAGAAACAAGCATTGAGAAAATTGGAGTTTAGTGATCTGGCTACCGATTCTACCAATTCTGATTTAGAAGAGGAACCCATGGCTCAAAATCGGACATTAAAAGAGCTTGGAGCTCCAAATTTGGATCAGCAACCTTTATGCATTACTTTTCCCGCTCTGGATGCTAATATACAATTTGAACTAAAATCTGGGTTAATTCATCTTTTGCCTTCTTTTCATGGACTTGCAGGTGAAGACCCTCACAAGCACTTGAAGGAATTCCATGTGGTGTGTTCAAGTATGAAACCCACTGGGGTTACTGAAGAACAAATCAAGTTGAGAGCCTTTCCCTTTTTGTTGAAAGATTCAGCGAAGGATTGGCTATACTATCTACCTTCTGGGAGCATCACCACATGGAACAACTTGAAGACAATGTTCCTTGAAAAATATTTTCCAGCTTCAAGGGCGGCCAACATTAGGAAAGAAATCTGTGGCATAAGGCAAAACAATGGAGAGTCATTATATGAATATTGGGAGCGTTTCAAGAAGCTTTGTGCAAGTTGCCCGTACCATCAAATCAGTGATCAATTACTCATTCAGTATTTTTATGAAGGACTTTTTCCAATGGATAGAAGCATGATTGATGCCGCAAGCGGTGGTGCTTTAGTTGACAAGAAACCGGACGCTGCAAGAACTCTAATTGTAAACATGGCTGCAAATTCTCAACAGTTTGGCAATAGACTTGTCCAACCGTCTAAGCAAATGAATGAGGTAAATATTTCTGCTCTTGAACAACAAATTATTGGTTTAACTACTCTTGTTCGTCAATTAGCAGTAGGCAATATGCAAACTGTAAAAGCATGTGGAATTTGCTCGGTAGTTGGGCACCAAACTGATGCCTGCCCAACTCTTCAAGAAGAACCTATTGAACAAGTCAACATGGCTGGAGGTTTTCCTGGACAACCTCAAGGTAAGTATGATCCGTTCTCCAATACATATAATCTTGGATGGAGGGATCACCCAAACCTTAGCTATGGGAACTCACAAGGGAACCAGTTTGTTCAGAATCGTTCTAATTTTCAACAGTATAGACAACCATTTCCTTCAAGACAACAATCAGCCCAAAACTCTAGCTCAGGTATGAATCTAGAAGATATTGTTAAATCTCTTGCTACTAACACTTTGCAGTTTCAACAAGAAACACAACTATTCCAACAAGAGACAAGAGCTAGTATTCAAGAAACAAAGGTTAGTATTCAAAACTTAGAAAGGCAAGTGGGCCAACTAGCAACTACGGTAAGTCGGTTGGAAGCACAAAGCTCTGGCAAATTACCCTCTCAAACGATCGTTAATCCTAAAGAGAATGTAAGTGCAATTACTGTGGGAAGTATGTCGCTGGAAAAGAATGTTGATTTAGACAAGGAAATAAGTGCAGGTAACATTGCCAATAAAGAGAAGTCTCAAGGTAACCTTTCTTCTTTTTCTGATTATGAACCAGTACCCCCTTTTCCTCAAGCTCTTTTGGAACCAATAAGAGGACACTCAAATAATGATTTATATGAGACATTTCGTGAGTGTGAGGCTAATAAACCATTTTTAGATTCTATGAAAAAGGTACCTCGCTATGCAAATTTTCTAAAAGAGGTATGCACATTGAAAAAGAAACAAAATAAAGGAGTTGATGAAGTGAAAGTGCACGAGACTGTCTCTATGGCTAGTCAACGCAATCTTCCTGAAAAGTGCAAAGACCCCGGTATGTTTACTATTCCATGCATGATAAGTGGGGTGAAACTTGAAAATGCTATGTTAGATTTAGGAGCTTCTATTAATGTCATGCCATATTCTGTTTATACTTCTTTAAATCTTGGACCCCTGAATAAATCTAGTATAGTAATTCAATTGGCTGATGGATCTACTACATATCCTAGGGGTGTGGTTGAGGATTTGCTTGTTAAAGTTAATAACTTGGTGTTTCCTGCTGATTTTTATGTCCTTGATATGGAAAATAATAATCAAATTTCTCATATTTTGTTAGGAAGACCATTTTTAAAAACCGCAAAAACGAAAATTGATATTCATAGTGGCATGCTTACAATGGAGTCTAATGGTAAATTTGTGAACTTTAATATTTATGATACCATGAAATCTCCTAGTGATGATAATTTTGCAATTTTTGTTGATTCCTTGAAACTTGTTAAATTTAATGCAATTGCTTCTATTGAAAATAAAGAAGAAAATAATAATAAATCATCTTTGAGTACTAATCTGCATGAAGGGATCGTTTCTTTGAATACTCATAATCATCGAAGGTACTCAAAAAGACGATGGAAATTTAAAGAAATGTCATAAGTCGAGCCAACGACGATAAACAAAGGCGCTGCTTAGGAGGCAACCTAAGGTGTGTTTGTTCCATTCTTTTTCTTTTATTCCCTATTCTCATTCAATAACCCTTATTCTACATGTTTTTATTCAACATTGGGGACAACGTTGATAATAAGTGTGGGGGAGGGAATTTAGTCTTATTATTTGTTTGCTTATGTAAAAATAAAAAAAAAAATTATTATTTATTTTTCAAAAATTATTTCACTAGTATTTTATGCAAAATAAGTATTATTTTGGAAAAAAAAAAATTCCCTTCTTGGAATTCATAACATGATTGAATAAATAGTTTGGTAAATTGTGATTAGTTTGTTAGCATTTCCTGTTCGATGTGTAGTGGCTATATTAAGTAAGCAATAAACCTGTGAGTGTTTTGAGCCACTGACTGACACTTCGGTCTTATTTTCTTTCTTTTGTGTGATTTCTTCCATAATTTTGTTTCTCTAGAACTTGCCTTGATTCTCTTTTAAAGCTAATTAGACCATGCATGATTCAAATGTGATTAAGGCCATTATTTGATTTTGAGCCTCACTAGCCAAATAACCGGTTTGTCCTATGATTTATTTCCCTTTGTTAACCACTTTGAGCTTTATGGCCATTCCTTTCTTTATTTTGGACCAAATTACAAGCCTTTTATATCTAAAATAATGCCTTCACCCAGCTGAATAACTAGTGGAGCAAATTTTGGATTATTTTTGTAATCTACGTGAGGTTGGGAAGGATAAGTGTGGGGGAGATCACTTACTCTTATTAATATGATTGAGAGTGAGGTGAGTTGTATCTTCGTTGCCAATATGACGTTGGTCTTCTATGAAAAAAAAAAAAAAAAAAAAAAAAAAGAGGAAGCAGTCCACGATTCAAAAATAAAAAAAATAAAATAAAAAATAAAAAAAAAATAAGCATGAAAAATTGAAAAAAATGAAATGGAAAAATGGAGAATATACGTTTGAAAAAGAAGAATATTGCTGAAAATTTATGAGAAAATGAAAAAGAATCAGCAATTGATTTTGAGTTGACGTTACTTCTAAATAAACGAAGTAAGGGGGAAGTTCTTGTAATATTGAGGAAGAATTCTATATTTCTGAGAATGACAATTGGGTTGAAATGTCAATACGAAATGCTTTGAATGAAAAAAAAATTTGAGGGTGTTAGATTAATTGTATGTATTTTGCTCCTCTAGTTTGAAGGTTTTATTTAACTACTTTCCTAAAATATTCCCTACCTTAACCCTAGCCCCATTACAACCTTTGAAAAGTCCTTATGATTTGTGTCATGCATGACTCTTGTAGTGGTGATTGAGAAGATATGCAAGCCTATGGTAGAGCAATTTTATAGGAATGAACATGAGTTAAATCTATACCCATCAAACACTTGAGTGATGAGTGACATTCCTGTGAGGGCTTACTTATTTAGTTTTCTCCATTTTCAAACAGTGTGCTAACTTATTAATTGCAGGGTGCTTCAGATTGTTGTTCATGATATGTTATGAGTTTTGGGAATTTCTTTTTAATTTACTTCGCAAATAATATTTTTGCTTGGGGACAAGCAAACGTTTTAGTGTGGGGGAATTTGATATGCACATTTTACACTCATATTTTAGGTACATTTTTATAATATTTTCGTATTAATTATTTCATATTATTTAACAATTAGTTATTTTTAGAGTTTAATAACTAATGAGCTAAATATAGTACTAGAAATATATATAATATATAATATAGAATATAGTTATATAAACACACATTAATATATACTACGTATTATAAATGCATATATATATATTATAATGTTAATGTGTGTTTTGGTCCAGCGCAAATTGAATTGAACAATTCAATTTGTTCCATTGAGGAAGCGGACAGAATGGAGAAGCATACGGAATACGGCTGAAAATTAGGAAAAATAGATGGTTGAGGTTCATTGAGCCTATTTTTAGAATGCTATAAATAGTAGGAGTTTCCTATTGTAAAATGTTCATTCTTCCCCTCTCGAATATTCTTTAAGGTTGTTATCAATGTCCATTCGCGGCTAATTTCTAGTTTGGTTTAGTGAATTGAAGCCCCGGAGTTCATTACACTGTAAGGTTATTTATTTATTTTTATTATATATATTTTTATGCATTTTGAGTATTAAATATTCTTCTAAATTATTTGAATAGTTGTATCATTTAATTGCTAGGGAGGCCTACTAGTTATTTATGTGATATAATTATTTGCTATATTAGATAATGTTGTGCTACAAATTATTCTAATATTCAGTAGCAACTGAGGTTAATTATTGACGGCTTAGTGATAATTGGTCTCGGGTAGAATATTTTCCTAAATTAAATGCAACCGCTTGTGCTTGTCTTATTTAGTTTGTCGGTTTTCCTAGTTCCTATTGCTGCTATTAAATTAAATCTATAGCGCTTGTCTTAGATTATTTAGTAGTTAGGGGTAATTAAACCGCTTGTGCTTTATTTACCTATAACTAAGGGAAAACAGAAATGAAATAATTTCACGACAAATATTCAATTGCATATTAATTACTTTATTAATCAATGATCAGTGTTGAATTCCGGTGGTGGATCTTTACTAACCAAGGTCTCCTATTATAAGTGTTTTCGATATATTATTTTCATTGCTTTATTCGTTCAGTTAAATTACTTGTTTATTTAAATTCTCTTTTAATTGACCTTTATTCTCGATATATTCCAAAACCCCCTTCCTTTAATTTGAGCACAAAAGTTAAACTAGTTACTCCTCGTGGGATCGATCCTTACTCCCGCTACTACGTTTGTAAGGTTTTAATTTGGGAGCCTACGACAGCTCACCATATACATAGATATATATATATATATATATATATATATATATATATATATATATATATATATATATATATATATATAAGCATAAATATGTTACTATGGACCTTGGTTAATTCCATCCGGTCCTGGCGATTTATCTTTTCCCATGGCAAATAGAGCATCCTTGACCTCCGCAGGCTCGAAGGGTCGTAATAGATCATCATTCCGAGCATGAGTGACACGGGGTGATAAGGTATCCACCTCGAAAATACCCATGTCTCCATTAGTCTGGAAAATCTGCTTATAATAGCCTGTCACCAGAGAGACAAGCCCATCACCCTCCTTCCATACTCCATTCCCATCATTAAGCCTCAAAATGGAGTTCTTACGTTTATGGTGTGTAGCATACTGGTGATAGAACTTTGTGTTCCGATCCGCTCCTTGCAGCCAATGCTGCTTCGCCCTTTGTTTCCAAAAGGACTCCTCCTGCAACAAGACAGTACTCAATTGTCCATCAAACTGCTTGAAACGCCCCAAAGAAATCGGATCCATCTGGCCTCTTAAATTATTCATCTCCCTTTTAATCGCCTCAATCCTGGAACCATATTTATGAAAATGTTCTCCCCCCCACTTCTTGAGCCCCCGGCCACACAACATCAACCTCTCCTGGAAATCAAGCCCTTGCGTATTAGACCACTCCTCCGCCACCACATCCTTACACCCTTCATCTCTTAACCACGCATTCTCAAAGTGGAAGCCACGCGCCCGCCGCAGCGAACCCGAACCATATACATCCAGAAAGAGTGCCGAATGATCCGACCTCACAGTTTGAATGTTATATAATCAGGCATTAACATGTAAACCCCTCTAGGCTGCATCCGCCACCGCCCTATCCAGTCTTTCCTCCACCCAATCCGGTGTCCCCTTACCCCGTTCCCAAGTATAAGGATAACCCAACATGGGTAAAGTAGACAAACCACAATCCTCCAAAGCATCCCCGAATCCCTCCAGCCACCGTTCAGGATGCGGGCATCTCCCCCTCTTCTCTGCTTGCGACAGCAAGTCATTGAAATCCCCCAAAACCACCCAAGGTAGACCAGATTCGTCCTTGAGTGATTTTAAGAAATCCCATGCCACCCTTCTGTCGCACACTATCCACACCAAAACCACCCTCAAATCCAATTTTTACACGGAGCCTCTCAACATGACTCCTATCTACCATCGTTTCCATGAGATACACAAATTCAGGCTTCTTCTTGGACACCAGGTCCATAATCTCACGAACTGTCTGTGGATTGCCCAAGCCACGACAGTTCCAACTTAGGATACTCATTGAGGAGGGCGGACCTGATCCACAGGCCCCGCCAAAAAAGTTGAATCAACCACCATAACTCCCTCACCTGACCCCACACTACCCGCCACCTCTCCATTCTCCCCCCTCCTCTGTTTAGGATCAATCCGAACACCCTCATCCTCCCCTGCCCGAACAACCCCAACACCCCCCAGCCCCGGCCTCACATCACCCGAGAGTGGCAAACGTCCGGCCACCCGCCCCTACTGCAATCCCGCTCCTTTCTAATCCCGAAAAAGGCTACCCCGAAATTGGTTACTGATCTGAGGCCTATTACTTTATGCAATGTAGTGTATAAGGTAATGGCTAAGATGATAGCTAATCGTATGAAACCGCTTTTGGATGGTCTTGTCTCAGAATCGCAGAGTTCCTTTCTTACAGGTAGGCTTATTTCGGATAACATTCTTATTGCATCTGAAGTAGGTCACTTCCTGAGAAGGAAACAGTTGGGCCAGGTGGGATGGGCAGCCCTAAAGTTAGATATGGCCAAAGCTTATGACCGAATGGAATGGAGGTTTGTGGAGCGTATGTTGTTGGGGCTTGGTTTTTATGCGAAGTGGGTTGATTTAATCATGTTATGTGTGCGGACAGTCAAGTACAGGGTCCTAGTCAATGGGAAGCCAAGTGAGGAGATTTTGCCCACAAGGGGTCTAAGGCAGGGTGATCCCTTATCACCGTATCTTTTTATCATTTGTGCAGAGGGCTTGTCTTTATTATTGCAGGATGCCCAAGCTAAAGGACGGATCCATGGCTGTAGGGTGGCTCGTGGGGCCCCGCCCATCTCTCATCTCTTCTTTGCTGACGACAGCCTACTATTCTTTAAGGCTAACATGCAGGAGACTATAGAGGTGAAACGTTGTTTGGAAGTATATGAGCAATTCTCCGGGCAATCTGTCAATTATCATAAGTCTAACATCTTTTTCAGTCGTAATACTGCTTTGTTGGATAGGGATGTCAATGCCATGGGACTGGGGGTGGAGCAGGCGGAGGATTTTGGCAAATATTTGTGTAACACCCTGTGTTACGACCCCTAAAACCAATTAATCATTTAACCAATTATCCAAAGAAAGAATTAAATTACAATAATTAATTAGGGAAAAGGCCCACCGTGGTCCGTGGGCCCTCACCCCTAAAACCCAACCCCTAGCCCTAAAAGGAATAGAATTAGCAAGCCTATAATATTAGTTCCTAATTTGGACTCCTAAATATATAAATAGGGGACTTAAGAGGCACCTAGAACCCCCCACCACAATAATCCCTCACCACACAAGAAGTTCCAAGAATTCCCCTAGGAGAAATCAAGAAAGAAGAAAGCTTCAAGAAAGACCCTTCATAGCCAAGGAATTAATTAAGGCTAAAAGGTAACCCATGTCTCAACAAAACCTATTTTCATAGCTATGATTCCCCTCTTAGGATTTCCCCCATATTCTTGTGTGTTGATGATTCGTTATAATGATCTTGGTAATTGGTGTTATGGTTCCATGGGTGATCTTGATGATAAGAGATTCTTGATGTTCTTGACGATTATATGGTGTTCTTGATGTTCTTGATGATTATATGATGTTCCTGATGTTTATGTGATATTCTTACCGAATCTTGATATTAGAAGATGAATTGTGTTCTTGTTGATTTAAAAGTGATTAGAACCCTAGGTCGTATCGTGAAACACGTATGGTATTATTCTTGGTGTATTGGGTGGGAATTTTCATGTTTGGGTGTTGATTATGTTTAGAAAAGCATGATAGGTTATGTGCCGTATGTTTCTTGCGTTTGGATCCGTTAATTGTGCACGTGTAATTATCAATTGCGTTTAAAAGTATCTGAGCATGGTTTCGGGTTCCACAAAGGTTCCCGGGACGTTTTTTGTGATAAAAGAGTCAGTAGGGGGTAGGTGGGGGTAGGGGACCCGCCACCTACCCGCGGCCATTGTTGGCGTCACCGGCAGCGGGCAGCCGGCGAGTGGGCAGCTGCCCGCCGGGCACCCGCTGCCGGGAATCATCGTCGCCGGCGGGCAGCCGGCAGGTGACCCCTCACCCACCGGCTACCCGCTGGAAAAATACCAAATTTGGGATTTTGGCTTCCCCGTTTGATGTTCCCCCGACCCCCGTGGTGTCCCAACGGACTACGTCTATTGTGCCTATGTCTAATTTGATATTTCGGGTACCGTTCGTAGGTTGTATGAGTCTTATATAACGCATGCTAGTTGAATTGGTATCCCGTTGACCTAGGTGAAAGAAGTATGAACCCATTAGGATTATTCTTAGTATGTGAAGGATCACGCATAGGTTTTGTTATACGTTTCCTCCCCCTTCCCAATGTGTTAATGTGGGTTGCATGTGCTTGCTATGTGTTATGTGTGCATGATACCCCAATCCGGTTGCGATCGGATTGGTTATTCCTGAGCTGCGGTCAGATTTACACTCTCGGGCTGCGGTCCACCGTTTGGTTGCGATCAAATGTTTCTACATGAGCTGCGGTTCATATTTCCTGGCTGCGGTCAGATGACATACTCTTGGGCTGCGGTCCACTGTTTGGTTGCGATCTAACTATGATGAGCTGCGGTTCATCGGTCGGTTGCGATCGACCCCTCCGTGTTACGATACGGGGCAGGGTGCTGCGGGGCCGTGTCAGAGCTATATGCGCTGACCCTCATGTATGGGCGTGCGATTGGTCCTGTGGCGCCAACAAAGTGTGCTATGTGATGAGATATGGATGAGTTGTTGTTATGAGTGTCTTGGGAGGTGACTTTGGGATTTATGCCGGGAATCGTATATGTTGAGTTATGGATATTAACTGTGCTTATCTTTATCTGCCTTGCATGTTTCCCTATGCTTATGAAGTGTATATGCTTGATTATGACCGTTGTCTGTGCTAAGCCCTATATGTTGAGTCTATTCCCTATTTTGAAAGCTAGAGTCTCTTAGGATATATCTTCATGTTTCGAAATGGCTTTTCGTATAACTATGTATATATCTATATGTATTGTATTTCAACGCGTTGGAGTGGGTTACCAGCATCTCTCGCTGAACAGATATATTTGGCTTTCAGGCACAGAAGAGTAGACACTGGAGCGCGCAAGAATCGTGGAGCATAGAAGTAGATAGTTTCCCTTTCGGCCTGCGTGCCACCGTTATGCATTTACTTTGTTGAGGATATTAGTTAGTTAGCCTGTGCACCTGAGCTCTCTAGCTCAGGTGTGGCATAGCACCACGTACTCTTTATATTATGTTTTGGGATTTGATGAGATTTTACCTTATTTATATAAGTTTCAAAAGTTTCGAAAATCTGGGGTGTTACAGTTGGTATCAGAGCCTAAGTTGACCCTAGGATAAGACTCTTAAGACCAGACTTTAGGACATTAAGCTTAAACTCTAGGTACTTAGGAACATAGGATTCAGGAATCGTAGGACGCGCGGTGAGATTGTGAAACCTACACATAGCCCCCTCACTTAATCCCTCTCTGACTTAAAGAAACTCCCCCTTCACTTATTGCATCAAGGTAAGAATGCAAAATAACATCGACCTATGAACACCAGGATGGCACCAAAAAGGAGACAAACAGGAACACCGAAACTCCCCACTCAGGAATTCTTGACTCAGAATCTACAACGCCTGGCCCAAATTTCCCAGGCACTGAGTACTACCATTCCCCAACCTTTACCAACAAACGAGAACTTGGAAATCCACCACCAAGTCTCGGCGCATCAACCACCCACCTTCTCGGGGAACGAAGACCCCACGATCCTCGAGGAATGGATCGGAACTTTTGACAAGATATTCCGGGAAACCGAATGCACAGAAAACCACCAATTCAGAATAGCCTCCTTCTACCTCAGACACGAGGCCGACACCTGGTGGGTCCACGAGAGACCCACATACGAACAAAGCCCCGAATTCAACTGAGAAACCCTAAAAACACGGTTGCGAGAACAATTCTATCCCGACCATCTAAAAGCCACCATATACGAAGAGTTCCTCCACCTAAAACAAGGGGCAGCCCCGATCACGGAATACTACCAGCAATTCCGCAGACTGGCTCGCCTCACCCCCGAGCTAGTACCCACCGAGATGATCAAGGTCAAGAAGTTCATAACAGGCCTTAATTCCGAACACCAGAAAGCCCTGGCCACACAAGAACCAAGGACCCTCGGGGATGCCTATGCCAAGGCATTTCAACTACAACAAGTAATAAACCAACCCCGGGAGACACACCTGGGGTACAAAAGGAAACCTGAGGGGAATCACACAAATCCAACCCGAGGACCTAAAAGCTCCAGGACCGTCTCACCCTCCAAGGTCATGACACCGATTACTCAAGGAAGAATCCTCACCCTAAGCAAAGCCAGGATCAGAGACAGCAACATAGTCTCCGGAACCTTCCTAGTACACGCCACCCCCGCCACTATACTATTTGATTCAGGGGCTACCAACTCATTTATAGCAACCGAGTTCGCCACTCAACTCAGCCTTAACGCCAGCACCAAAGTCCAACTCCAGGTCAAGGTGGCCTCTGGCGAAATCATGAAATGCGACCGCATGTACGAGAACGTAATGATCACCATCCAGGGAGTAGACTTTCCCAGCAACTTAATACAATTCGGACTGGATGGGGTACAAGTGATCTTGGGCATAGACTGGCTAGGGAAATTCCAAGCACAAATCCTGTGCGGAGAACAAAAAGTGGTCCTACGGGGATCGAACGGAAAAAGGGTGTCATACCGCGGGACCCGCCAGGATCCGGGGATCAAACTTGGATTCATTGCCATGAAGGAGACATGTACGATGACACAACTAGCCCAAGCCTACCTAGCCCGAGTTGTGAAATACCACGGAATTCCCCAAAACATTGTGTCCGATAGAGACTCCAGGTTCCTCTCACAATTCTAGAAGTCACTACAATCGGCCTTGGGGACACAACTAAAACTAAGCACGGCATTCCACCCCACCACTGACGGCCAACCCGAGAGAACCATTCAGACTCTCGAAGACATGCTGAGGGCCTGTGTGTTAGATTTCCAAGGGACATGGGAAAGAAGAACACCTAGACCTCATTGAATTCTCGTACAACAACAGCTACCACGCAAGCATCCGTATGGCACCCTACGAAGCCTTATACGGACAAAAATACAGAACTCCCTTGTGTTGGGAGGACATGGTCGACCCGGTGACACTAGGGCCCCAATACCTACAAGACACCATAACCAAGGTCAAACACATCCAAGAAAGGATGAAGGCTGCTCAGGACCGCCAGAAATCCTACGCCGACCTAAAGAGAAAACAAGCCGAATTCAACCCCGGGAACAAGGTTTGGTTGAGAATCTCACCCACACGAGGGGTAATGAGATTCGGAATAAAAGGAAAACTCAGCCCCCGATTTATCGGCCCTTATGAAATCATAGAAAGGGTCGGGAATCTAGCCTACCGCCTCGCTCTACCCATCGAACTAGAAAGAGTACACAACGTATTCCACATATCCCAGCTAAAGAAATACGTGCACGACCCAAGCCACGTGCTATAACCCGAGGTCGTGGACCTCGACGAGTCTCTAGCATACGAAGAAAGACCCGTAAGAATCCTGGACACCAAGACAAGAACCACCCGTCGTCGGGCCATAGAAATGGTAAAAGTCCTCTGGACCAACCATGGGACCGAAGACGCAACATGGGAACTCAAGGACACAAAGAAGGAACGCTACCCCGAACTCTTCACACCAGGTAACCAAGAGGGAGTCGCCCGACAAGAACCAAGCTTCGGGGACGAAGCTTCCCGTTAAGGGGAGGAGAGTGTAACACCCCGTGTTACGACCCCTAAAACCAATTAATCATTTAACCAATTATCCAAAGAAAGAATTAAATTACAATAATTAATTAGGGAAAAGGCCCACCGTGGTCCGTGGGCCCTCACCCCTAAAACCCAACCCCTAGCCCTAAAAGGAATAGAATTAGCAAGCCTATAATATTAGTTCCTAATTTGGACTCCTAAATATATAAATAGGGGACTTAAGAGGCACCTAGAACCCCCCACCACAATAATCCCTCACCACACAAGAAGTTCCAAGAATTCCCCTAGGAGAAATCAAGAAAGAAGAAAGCTTCAAGAAAGACCCTTCATAGCCAAGGAATTAATTAAGGCTAAAAGGTAACCCATGTCTCAACAAAACCTATTTTCATAGCTATGATTCCCCTCTTAGGATTTCCCCCATATTCTTGTGTGTTGATGATTCGTTATAATGATCTTGATAATTGGTGTTATGGTTTCATGGGTGATCTTGATGATAAGAGGTTCTTGATGTTCTTGACGATTATATGGTGTTCTTGTCTTCTTGGTGATTATATGATGTTCCTGATGTTTATGTGATATTCTTACAGAATCTTGATATTAGAAGATGAATTGTGTTCTTGTTGATTTAAAAGTGATTAGAACCCTAGGTTGTATCGTGAAACACGTATGGTATTATTCTTGGTGTATTGGGTGGGAATTTGCATGTTTGGGTGTTGATTATGTTTAGAAAAGCATGATAGGTTATGTGCCGTATGTTTCTTGCGTTTGGATCCATTAATTGTCCACGTGTTATTGTTAATTGCGTTTAAAAGTATCTGAGCATGGTTTCGGGTTCCACAAAGGTTCCCGGGACGTTTATTGTGATAAAAGAGTCAGTGGGGGGTAGGTGGGGGTAGGGAACCCGCCACCTACCCGCGGCCATTGTTGGCGTCACCGGCAGCGGGCAGCTGCCCGCCGGGCACCCGCTGCCCGGAATCATCGTCGCCGGCGGGTGACCCCTCACCCACCGGCTACCCGCTGGAAAAATACCCAATTTGGGATTTTGGCTTCCCCGTTTGATGTTCCCCCGACCCCCGTGGTGTCCCAACGGACTCCGTCTATCGTGCCTATGTCTAGTTTGATATTTCGGGTACCGTTCGTAGGTTGTATGAGTCTTATATATCGCATGCTAGTTGAATTGGTATTCCGTTGACCTAGGTGAAAGAAGTATGAACCCCTTAGGATTATTCTTAGTATGTGAAGGATCACGCATAGGTTTTGTTATACGTTTCCTCCCCCTTCCCAATGTGTTAATGTGGGTTGCATGTGCTTGCTATGTGTTATGTGTGCATGATACCCCAATCCGGTTGCGATCGGATTGGTTATTCCTGAGCTGTGGTTCATAAGCTGGTTGCGGTCAGATTTACACTCTCGGGCTGCGGTCCACCGTTTCGCTTTCAAGCACAGAAGAGTAGACACTGGAGCGCGCTAGAATCGTTGAGCATAGAAGTAGATAGTTTCCCTTTCGGCCTGCGTGCCACGGTTATGCATTTACTTGTTGAGGATATTAGTTAGTTAGCCTGTGCACCTGAGCTCTCTAGCTCAGGTGTGGCATAGCACCCCGTACTCTTTATATTATGTTTTGGGATTTAATGAGATTTTACCTTCTTTATATAAGTTTCAAAAGTTTCGAAAATCTGGGGTGTTACAATTTGGGTCTCCCCTCAGTTGTTGGTAGGAACAGAAAATTTGTTTTTTCCTATGTGGAACAGAAACTGAGGCAAAGATTTGGCTCGTGGAATAAGAGGCTGCTTTCTTTGGCAGGTAAAGAGGTACTACTTAAGAGCGTGGCACAAGCAATGCCTACGTATACTATGGGTATTTTTTTGTTGCCTGTATCATTATGTGCTTCTTTGGAAAGATTGATGAATATGGTGGGGGAAGAGTACCACTGTAGATGGGATACACTGGATGGCCTGGGATAGAATGTGCGTTCCTAAAAAGTATGGTAGTATGGGTTTTAAGAAGCTGCATGAATTTAATTTGGCACTATTAGGGAAGCAGGGTTGGCGGCTCTTAACCAAACCGGATTCCTTAATGGCCCGAATTTTTAAGGCAAGATATTATCATGATACTACCTTTTATGAGGCATCCTGGGTGGTAATCCGAGTTATGTATGGAGGAGCATTATGGCGAGTCAGAGCCTAATCCGTAGTGGCTGCAGGCGAAGGATTGGTGATGGTAGAACTTCCAGGGTATGGTCTCACCCGTGGCTGCCTGACTCTCAGAATCCGTTTGTGCTAACTGATCAAGTTGCCCAACATCCGGATCTTTTGGTAGCTGACTTGTTAGATCATGATCAAGGAAAATGGAACCACGGGCTAGTTACCCAATTGTTTGATCCCAGGGATGTTGAATTAATATTCCAAATCCCTGTGAGTATTAATTTCAAAGATGACTGGATTTGGAAGGAGGATATTAGGGGACAATATACGGTAAAAGATGGCTATAGATGCCAAGGGGAGTTGAGTATCACCCCGGAGGCAGTTTGGAACAACATTCGGAAGCTTAGGGTCCCTCCCAAGTGGAGGATTTTTCTATGGAAGGCCCTATCTAATATTTTGCCAACTATTACCAATTTGGTTGGGAAGATAGTAGAAATTCCTAATATTTGCCCAGCTTGTGGAGATTATGAGGAGGATATTATGCATATTTTATGCACTTGTATTTACGTTAGACGTGTGTGGAATGTTTCACGTCTTCTAATCCCTAATGTTGATGGCTATGATTTTGTGCAGTGGGTGGAGGCTTGGTTAGGAAGTTCAGCAACATCTGCTGGGTTTCTAAAAGAGCAAATTTGCGGAATACTCTACAAAATTTGGAGAGCTCGGAATATGGCTGTTTGGGATTCTTTTCTACCAACCCCCTCGCATTTATGTCTTGCCTTTCACAATGCTTGGAATGCCTGGACTACAGCCAATGTGTCGGACAAACCACCCACACCGCCTGCGCCCTTACTGCCGCATGCCTCCCCAATCCAAACTGCTCCCCAAGACCCAGCACCTGCGTCTCCTACTGCCTTACTGCTGGCAGCTTCAGTTTTGGCGCCACTGCCGTCCGGATGTGTTGGCTGCTACACTGATGCGGGGTTTGACGGCTCGACACCAACTTATGGCTTTTATGTATGCAGCGCACAAGGTTACTTCGTCGCGGCTGCTAATAGACCACTCATATGTCCGTATGATCCCCTACTAGCTGAAGCAATGGCGATACGAGAGGCCCTATCATGGCTATAAGATCACGATTTCCATAATGTTGCGGTGTTCACGAATTGTGCGGTCCTGGTTTCTTGCTTCCGCAATACGTCTATCTATCGTTCGTATCTAGGTGTTATTTTAGACTCATGTTTACAGTTGTTTCGTTCTTTTCAATATTGCTCGATTCATTTTGTACGCAGAGATGCCAATTTGGTAGCTCATGCCTTAGCAAAACATGTTAGTGCGACTGACGCTCGTACGGTCTGGAGGGATTATCCTCCCCCCTTTGTCTCGTCTACAGTTTAATGCAATTTGATTTCCTTGGCTTTCAAAATATATATATATATATATATATATATATATATATATATATATTGATAGTGTTAATTCCCACGTAAGCAGTAAATAAAATAACACAAGACCAATTAAAGAAAATAAATGTCTTTTATTGATCAAGGTGAAGGTCCTAAGTACAATCTACACTAGCTACTTTGAGGGCCGACCGACTGCGTTCGGGATACTCTAGCAATAGCCTTTCGATCGTCCAAAAGTCCCCCACACTGTTGCAACTACGGGTATTTATAGCCGTTGGGCCGGAGACATAAGTCCGGCCGTTCGGCATGTCCCCCACATAGCAACCACGTGTCCTCTTCCCGAGACTACTTGCCTGTCAGTGCGTAGTGCCGCCACATGTCTTTCCGCGGCTCTCTCGCCTAAGGGCAATCGATCGGGGCTAAAGGACATCGGTCGGGTAATTCCCGGTCGACAACCGACCGGGTTCTTCCAAGAGAGTCCGACCTGTAACCTGCACAAACAAAAATAAAAAGGCGAAGACATGTCGGTCGGGGTATTACCTACCATATATATATATATATATATATATATATATATATATATATATATATATATTATTCTTATTAGGATTAGGTTTCCTAAATGGGCTTTGGTTAGATGGGTCCGGGTTAAAAGTATTAAGTAGCCCAAGCCCAAACGTATTTAACCCGGACCCATCTAACCAAAGCCCATTTAGGAAACCTAATCCTAATAGGAATAATATATATATATATATATATATATATATATATATATATATATATAAAATAGGATACTTACTAAATACATATGTATAAATATATACTAAACACTCATACGTAGTACCTTTATCTTTATCTTTATATATAATATAAAGCAAAATCCAAGGCCACAAAATTTTCCCTCCAAAATATTTTTATATTTGTTGTGAAGGTAAATCAAACATATTATTTTTATTAGCAATTATTGTTACAATTATTATCTTCATCCTTGCTATCATATATATATATATATATATATATATATATATATATATATATATATATATATATATATAATATTGTAACTCTTCGTTGTCCAATGTTTATTAGATTTGTAATTTTTTAAAATTTTTAAAAAATATTTTGGTATTTGAAAGGTTATTAAATACATATCTGAATTTTTGTTATAACATTTAGAGTAAATTATATATAATAAAATAAAATTCAAGGCCACAAAATTTTTCCTCCAAAACATTTTTATACTTTTTATGAAGGTGAATCAAACATATTATTTTTATGAACAATTTTTGTTAAAATTATTATCTTTATCTATGCTATCCTCTATATATATATATATATATATATATATATATATATATATATATATAACATTCAGATTAATTAAATATTTTTATTAGTTACTTTATGTAAGTCTTTGTTGTCCAATATTTATTGGATTTGTAATTTTTTTAGAAAATATTTTGGTATTTGAAAGGTTGTTATATACATATCAGAATTTTTGTTATAACATTTAGAGTAAATAAATATTTTTATTAATTACTTTATGTAACTCTTCGCTGTCCAATGTTTATTGCATTTGTAATTTTTTTTTTATAAATATTTTGGTATTTGAAAGGTTATATACATATCAGAATTTTTGTTTAATTAACCATTTAAGAGGATATTCTACCTCTTCCTATACTTAAATCACTGTTATAAATCATAAATACAAATGTGAATGCAAAGTGAACGAAAACTTTTGGAATCCTCAATACTAACATTAAATTAAATATACACAAACATAGCGCGATAAACCTGAACCCTACAAATAAGTCTTGTGGAGAAAAATGTTGGTGCTGCCGTGGAGCTGCATATGGCATGTTGGGACCTCGACCGTATTCACGAGGGGGAAAAAGACAGTTGGTTGATGATTAAGGTGCGTTGATGCACCATAAAAAATTATGTAAATCCAATTTCATATATAGTATGTGAGTTGTGATGAGTTATGCAGTTGTATGTGAAGAAAAATGAAAATGTTGATGAAATAAACCACCATGGGTAAGAGAAAGAAGCAAAAGGTACCATTAAATAATCTGGAGTATTTGCTTTTGTTCTTTTTCTTTTTCTTTTTTTTAAAATGATTTTGAGCCTGCTTCACATATGTGAATAATGTCAGACTTCAAAACATTGTCAATGTGAATAAAAATCTCTAACAGGGTGTTTGGTTGGAGGGATTTTAAATTCCATTCCCACTTAATTCCCACCTAATTCCAAAGGCCATTAAATTCCGTAGTTTGGTTGGTGGGAATTACAATTCCATGGAATTGTAATTCCCCCATTTTCATGGAATTAAAATGCCATGTCCCCCCCTGGGATTTTAAATCCTAGGACAAAAAGATAGTGATGAGTCAAAATTACCCCTTCCTTTTTAACCTAAAATTAATGTCTAACAACAATAATGGACATTTTTGACTTTATACTACTTATTCCATTTCAATTCCCATGTATATCAAACATTGGAATTGAAATTCCCAGTAATTCTATTCCTGTCAACCAAACACTGGAATTTAAATTCCCACTTTATTCTCAGTAATTCAACTCCCATGGAATTACAATTCCTTTCCCACATAATTCCCCCCCCCCCCCCCCCCTCTAACCAAACGCCCTGTAAAGTGAAATACAAACAATTAAACGTTAGTATGTTCATAAATGTTAAATATTAGCATTTCATAAACATTAAATATTACTACGTTCATAATAGACTAAGAAGTATAGAAATATTAGCGAATGTTTATTTTCCTCATTTTAGAGAATGATTAATCTAATATTTAAGTCATATACTTCCCCTTAACAAATGTTTGGGTTAATTATAGAAAAAATATTTTCTATAATTTTGTATTTTTAAAAAATTACTATGCCCATATTATATATATATATATATATATATATATATATATATATATATATATCCGGATTAATTAATATTTAAATCCTATATTTTCCTTTAACAAATGTTAGAATTAATTTTTACAAAAAGTATTCTGTAATTTTATATGAAAAATAAATTCAACTGTGCCCTCATTATATATATAGACATTCGTTGTCCAATGTTTACTGGATTTGTAATTTTTTAAAAAAATATTTAGGTATTTAAAAGGTTTTATATACATATAAGATTTTTGTTATAACATTTAGAGTAAATTATATATAATAAAACAAAATTCAAGGCCACAAAATTTTTCTTAAAAAACGTTTTTATATTTTTTTGTGAAGGTGAATCAAACATATTATTTTCAGGTTTTAATTTTTTTAAAAATTATTATCTTTATCTATGCTATCCTATATATATATATATATATATATATATATATATATATATATATATATAACATTTAGATTAAATAAATATTTTTATTATTTACTTTATGTAAGTCTTTGTTGTCCAATATTTATTGGACTTGTAATTTTTTTAGAAAATATTTTTGTATTTGAAAGGTTATTATATACATATCAGAATTTTTGTTATAACATTTAGAGTAAATAAATGTTTTAATTAATTACTTTATGTAACTCTTCGGTTCCCAATGTTTATTGGATTTGTATTTTTGTTTTTTTTTTTTTGAATATTTTGGTATTTGAAAGGTTATATACATATAAGAATTTTTTGTTTAATTAACCATTTAAGAGGATATTCTACCACTTCCTATACTTAAATCACTATTACAAATCATAAATACAAATGTAAATGCAAAGTGAACGAAAACTTTTGGAATCCTCAATACTAACATTAAATTAAATATACACATACATAGCGCGATAAACCTGAACCCTACAAATAAGTCTTGTGGAGAAAAATGTTGGAGCTGCATATGGCATGTTGGGACCGCGACCGCATTCACGAGGGGGAAGAAGACAGTTGGTTGATGATGAAGGTGCGTTGATGCACAATAAAAAATTATGTAAATCCAATTTCATATATAGTATGTGAGTTGTGATGAGTTATGCAGTTGTATGTGAAGAAAAATGAATATGTTGAAGAAATAAATCACCATGCGTAAGAGAAAGAAGTCAAAGGTACCATTAAATAATCTGGAGTATTTGCTTTTCTTCTTTTTCTTTTTCTTTTTTTTTTTTAAATGATTTTGAGCCTATTTCACATATGTGAATAATGTCAGACTTCAAAACATTGTCAATGTGAATAAAAATCTCTAATGTGAAATACAAACAATTAAACGTTAGTATGTTCATAAACGTTAAATATTAGTATTTCATAAACATTAAATATTAGTACGTTCATAATACACTAAGAAGTATAGAAATATTAGAGAATGTTTATATTCCTCATTTTAGAGAATGATTAATCTAATATTTAAGTCATATATTTCCCCTTAACAAATGTTTGGGTTAATTATAGAAAAAATATTTTCTTTTATATTTTCTTAAATAAGTATTTTAAAGTATATTTAGAATGATGTGTCTACAATGTCTTTATTCAAAAAAGATTATTCATTATCAATAAATTAAATAAGAGAAATAATTTCAGTAGTTATATTGTATTTATTTTTCTCCAATATAAAAATTCTTTACATTCAAATTCATCAATTGATTATATTTGCTACATTGTCCCTACAATATCTTTATTAAAAAAAAAAGTATTCATTATCAATAAATTAATTAAGAAAAATTAATTAAGTATATATAGACTAGTTTTTTTCGCGCATTGCGCGATTGAGATAATGCCCAATGTTTTTCTTAAATAAGTATTTTAAAGTATATCAAGGTAAGTTTATATTGGAATTGTTTATGCATAGATAATTGAATGTTGAATTTGCGTATTTAAATTGGTAATTCTAAGTTTACAAATGCAAGATGATATAGTCAAGATTGATTATAATTGTCAATAAAATAATTGTATGGGTATGGTTGAAACCAAATACGGAATATAAGGGAGAGCAAATAAAAATTAAAGCATAAAATATTAAATATATACTAATATTGTTTGAGGAGATTCCGACAGTAGGAGCGTTATGCTATGAGCACGTGCCTACCTTGTAAGGTGGGCACAATTCCATATCCATAATTTATATACTGTAGATTCATAATTTCTATATTGTAGATCCATAATTTCTATACCGTAGATTCATAATTTTTATATAGTAATTCATAATTTCTATACTGCAGATTCATAATATCTGTACTCTAGATTCATAATTTTTATACTGTAAATTTATAATTTCTAAACTGTATAGTTATCAATTATGAACATATAGTTCTTTGATTTGTGAAAACAGAGAGTTCAACAATTGGAATCTAAAGTATAAATTTTATGAATCTACAGTATAGAAATTATGAATCTGCAGTATAGAAATTATGGATATGGAACCATGCCCACCTTGCAAGGTGGGCACGTGCTCACAACGCAATTTGCCGGATTTGTAGTTAGAGTTCTATTAAGACTTTAATATTATAATTAAATTAATGTTGTAGTTATAATTTTATATTAGACTTTAATATTAGAATTAGACTACGGTGAATTAACAGTACTTAATGGAAAAGTTAACGGATCGAATAATCATATAATTAAGGATAAATTAGGAAATCTCAAGGAAAAATAAAAGTATGAACAATCTGAACTATTCATTTGATTTAATAATTTGATAGTCATTTTTTCTACCTAATGTTTATAATTAAATAAATATTTGAAAGTATATCAATGTAAGATTATATATGAGAAGTTCAACATAAGTAATTTAATGTCTGCATTCAAAAAAAAAGTAATTTAATGTCTTTTTTTTTTTTTGGAAAACATTTAATGTCTAAATTGTTTATTTAAATATGTAATTCATAGTATATGAATACAATGTAATATAGGAAATTCATTATAATTATTACTAAACTTTTTTAAATAGTAACCAAGTATTTTTGTTGCAAAGGGTTCTAATATATTTAATGAATGCCCGCATATATACAAGATCAATGAATGACTCAACGGTACCAGTCCTTTAGGTGTTTTGCTCAGTGTTCATTTAGTTCAACCATTATTGTTGAATAAATTATTATAGATAAAGAAATTCCTAATTTAAGGAATTTAGATGTAGCAAAAATTTAAAAATTTTAATTATAATGTAACCCAAAGATATTAGACGATTGGTAAAATATGATGTAACCCAAAGATCAAAATGCTAAAGAAAGTGTTTTGGTAATTCAACAGTTTGAAGCAATAATTTTTTCCAAATCACTGAAAATACAAACATTGCAATTTACAATATTTCTCACTTAGCGATTTTTAGAATAATTTTTCCAAAACACATCTATATTTTAAAAAAAAAATATTATTAAAACAATTATTATTAGTATTATTATTATTATTATTATTATTATTATTATTATTATTATTATTATTATCCCTTAGGTCATTTTAAAGGTTAATTTAAACAACTAATTTTTTCAAATATCTTTTTACCAACCGTTGATATAATTCGCTGGTCAAATCCGCTAATATAGTCCGCTAACTGCTGATTGTCAAATAAGGACATTGCGAGATAGTTTCTCACTTCAATTTGTTGTTTGGTTTAAATACTCTCTTTGTCAACAAATCCCCCAAGTTAATATGGTTGGCTTTATTAATTTAAATTTTTTAAATTTTTTCATGGTATTAATAAAATACTTGGTAAATAAATATATAGCATTATTTTGTATTATAACTTTGATATTTAATTAAAAAATAGTGCACAAAAAAGATAATAGACAATGTAGTGAATATAATCAATTGATGAATTTGAATGTAAATAATTTTTACATTGGAGAAAAATAAAGACAATATACTAATAAAATTATTTCTCTTAATTAATTAATTGATAATGAATAAATTTTTTTAATAAAGACATTGTAGGGACAATGTAGCGAATATAACCAATTAATGAATTTGAATTTTGAATGTAAAGAATTTTTATATTGGAGAAAAATAAAGACAATATAAGTAATGAAATTATTTCTCTTATTCAATTTATTGATAATGAATAATTTTAAAAAAAAAAAAAAAAGCATTGTAGACACATAATTCTAAATTAAAGAAATACATATTTATTATTTTTTGTTGTAGCTACTGAATTATTATTTTCTACTATACTAATAAGAGCCCAAGAGAGTTAGGCCTATAATGGGTAGAAAAATGGCGGTCACAGATTTTAATCAAATGAATGGCTCAGATTGATTAAAAGATTGATCATATTTAAATTTTACACTAAAATTTCCTAAAATACCCACACACCGTTACTAATTCCGTTAAAATTTTAAGAATTGCCGTTAGTTCACCGTTAACTTAATCATTGATTTCAATAAAAAAAAAAGTCTTAGGTTCGAACCTCATCCCAATCAAAGTTGGCATAATTAGTACTCTATTTTACTCTTATTAAATTATATAAATTATATAAATAATAATTTAGTAGTTACAACAAAAAATAATACATATGCATTTCTTTAATTTAGAATTATGTGTCCACAATGCCTTTATTCAAAAAAAAAAATTATTATTCATTATCAATAAATTAAATAAGAGAAATAATTTTATTAGTTATATTGTCTTTATTTTTCTTCAATATAAAAATTCTTTATATTCAAATTTATTAATTGATTATATTCGCTACATTGTGCTTACAATGTCTTTATTCAATGAAAAAAAAATTATTAATTATCAATAAATTAATTAAAAGAAATATTTTCATTAGTTATATTGTCTTTATTTTTCTCAAATGTAAAAATTTTTACATTCAAATTCATCAATTGATTATATTCACTACATTATCTATTATCTTTTTTGTGCACTATTTTTCTAATTAAATATCAAAGTTATAATACAAAATAATGCTATATATTTATTTACCAAGTATTTTATTAATACCATGAAAAAATTAAAAAAATATAATTAATAAAGCCAACCATATTAACTACTTGAGAGATTTTGTGACAAAGAGAGTATTCAAATCACACAACAAATTGAAGTGAGAACTACCTCGCAATGTTCTTGTTTGACAATCAGCTGTTAGCGGTTAGCGTTAGCGGATTATACTAGCGGATTTGACCAGCGAATTTATTTAATTATTAACATTGGGTAGAAAAAATGACCGCCAAATTATTAAATCAAATGAATGGTTCATATTGTTCAGGTTTTAATTTTTTTCTTTTAAGATTTTCTAATTTATCCTTATATGATTATCCATTTAACTTTTTCGTTAATTCACCGTTAGTCTAATTCTAATATTAAAGTCTAATATAGAATTATAACTACACAATTAATCTAATTCAAATATTAATGTCTTAATAGAACTTAACCACAAATCCTAATGTCGGAATCTTCTCAAACAACATTAGTATATATTTAATATTTTATGCCCTAATTTTTATTTGTTCTTCCTTATGTCTCGTATTTGGTTTCAACTATACCTATACAATTATTTTATTGACAATTATAATCAATCTTGACTATATTATCTTGCATTTGTAAACTTAGAATTACTTATTTAACCCGCACGGGCTTAGCTCAATGGTTTAGTGGGTAGTATTTGGGAGAAGAGACAAAGGTTTGAACCTCGGCAGTGGCAGTACGGGAATTATGTCCAAAGTGGGCAGATTCCCTGTGCGTATCAGCATTTGGCCCTGTCTGCTGAACCATTGAGTCACCATGATTTACAACTTCCCACAATGCTCTGTCGGGTCGGAGTGTGGGGGGCCCTTGGGGTTGGGGACTCAACCTTTGGGAGAAGAATTACCTATTTAAATATGCAAATTCAACCTTCAATTATCTATGCATGAACAATTTCAATATAATCCTGTCTTAATATACTTTAAAGTACTTATTTAACAAAAAAGCATTGGGCATTATCCCAATCGCGCAATGCGCGTAAAAAACTAGTAATTTAATAAGAGTAAAATAGAGTACTAATTATGCCAACTTTGATTGAAATGAGGTTCGAACCCAAGACCTTTCTTATTGACATCAATGAGCAAGTTAACAGTGAACTAACAGAAATTAACGGAAAAGATAATATTTAACGGAAAAGTTAACGGATAATCATATGCATTAAGGATAAATTAGGAAATCTCAATGAAAAATTAAAATCTGATCAATCTGAGCCATTCATTTGATTAAAAAATTTGACTGCCATTTTTTCTACCCATTATAGACCTAACTCTCTTGGGCTCTTATTAGTATAGTAGATTCATTATAATTATTACTAAACTTTTTTAAATAGTAACCAAGTATTTTTGTTGCAAAGGGTTCTAATATATTTAATGAATGCCCGCATATATACAAGATCAATGAATGACTCAACAGTACCAGTCCTTTAGGTGTTTTGCTCAGTGTTCATTTAGTTCAACCATTATTGTTGAATAATTTATTATAGATAAAGAAATTCCTAATTTAAGGAATTTAGATGTAGCAAAAATTTAAAAATTTTAATTATAATGTAACCCAAAGATATTGGACGATTGGTAAAATATGATGTAACCCAAAGATCAAAATGCTAAAGAAAGTGTTTTGGTAATTCAACAGTTTGCAGCAATAATTTGTTCCAAATCACTGAAAATACAAACATTGCAATTTACAATATTTCTCACTTAGCGATTTTTAGAATAATTTTCCCAAAACACATCTATATTTTTTTAAAAAAATATTATTAAAACAATTATTATTATTATTATTATTATTATTATTATTATTATTATTATTATTATTATTATTATTATTATTATTATTATTATTATTATTATTATTATTATTATTATACCCTTAGGTCATTTTAAAGGTTAATTTAAACAACTAATTTTTTCAAATATCTTTTTACCAACCGTTGATATAATTCGCTGGTCAAATCCGCTAATATAGTCCGCTAACTGCTGATTGTCAAACAAGAACATTGCGAGATAGTTTCTCACTTCAATTTGTTGTGTGATTTAAATACTCTCTTTGTTAACAAATCCCCCAAGTTAATATGGTTAGCTTTATTAATTTAAATTTTTAAAATTTTTTCATGTTATTAATAAAATACTTGGTAAATAAATATATAGCATTATTTTGTATTATAACTTTGATATTTAATTAAAAAATAGTGCACAAAAAAGATAATAGACAATGTAGTGAATATAATCAATTGATGAATTTGAATGTAAATAATTTTTACATTGGAGAAAAATAAAGACAATATACTAATGAAATTATTTCTCTTAATTAATTAATTGATAATGAATAAATTTTTTTAATAAAGACATTGTAGGGACAATGTAGCGAATATAACCAATTAATGAATTTGAATTTTGAATGTAAAGAATTTTATATTGGAGAAAAATAAAGACAATATAAGTAATGAAATTATTTCTCTTATTCAATTTATTGATAATGAATAATTTTTTAAAAAAAAAAAGGCATTGTAGACACATAATTCTAAATTAAAGAAATGCATATGTATTTTTTTTGTTGTAGCTACTGAATTATTATTTTAATTTAATAAGAGTAAAATAGAATACTAATTATGCCAACTTTGATTGGAATGAGGTTCGAACCCAAGACCTTTCTTATTGAAATCAATGAGCAAGTTAACAGTGAACTAACAGAAATTAACGGAGAAGATAATATTTAACAGAAAAGTTAACGGATAATCATATGCATTAAGGATAAATTAGGAAATCTCAATGAAAAATTAAAATCTGATCAATCTGAGCCATTCATTTTATTAAAAAATTTGACCGCCATTTTTTCTACCCATTATAGGCCTAACTCTCTTGGGCTCTTATTAGTATAGTAGATAGTAGATTCATTATAATTATTACTAAACTTTTTTAAATAGTAACCAAGTATTTTTGTTGCAAAGGGTTCTAATATATTTAATGAATGCCCGCATATATACAAGATCAATGAATGACTCAACGGTACCAGTCCTTTAGGTGTTTTGCTCATTAATCCGAAGAACCTCTTGCAGACCAATCACCAGTAGATCAAAATTCTCTGTTTCTTTCCACTAGATTTTCTATGTCCTCCATACTCACCTTCACCATAGCAGAATAAATCAATTAATAAATAAATAAATAAACAAATTGACATGATGGAATTGAAGCAAACAACAGAAGTTCCTGATTCTCGCACCAAGATCGGTCTGCATAGACCATTAATAAGGATAGAATTTGTGTATTCACTTTGGGAAGCTTTTATTTCATTGTAAACATCAGTAAAGCAGAACAACACACTATTCACTTTGGGAAGCAGTGCTGGGGATGGGGAAGAAACTGATAACCATATTTTCTGCTGCATTTTACACATTCACGCACATTAAGTACAAATCTCAGGCACATTAGACACAACACTCACGCACATTGAGTGCAAATCTCACGCACATTAATAACCGCACAACCGCACGGGAACCTTCAAAATATATATATATATATATATATATATATATATATATATATATATATATATATATATATATATATATATTCGGATTAATTAATATTTAAATCCTATATTTCCCTTTAACAAATTTTAGAATTAATTTTTACAAAAAGTATTCTGTAATTTTATATGAAAAATAAATTCAACTGTGCCCTCATTATATATATATAGACATTCGTTGTCCAATGTTTATTGGATTTGTAATTTTTAAAAAAAATATTTTGGTATTTGAAAGGTTATTATATACATATAAGAATTTTTGTTATAACATTTAGAGTAAATTATATATAATAAAACAAAATTCAAGACCACAAAATTTTTCCTCCAAAACATTTTTATATTTTTTAGTGAAGGTGAATCAAACATATTATTTTTATGAATAACTTTTTTTACAATTATTATCTTTATCTATGCTATCCTCTCTCTCTCTCTCTCTCTCTCTCTATATATATATATATATATATATATATATATATATATAACATTTAGATTAAATAAATATTTTTATTAATTACTTTATGTAAGTCTTTATTGTCCAATATTTATTGGATTTGTAATTTTTTTAGAAAATATTTTGGTATTTTAAAGGTTATTATATACATATCAGAATTTTTGTTATAACATTTTGTGTAAATAAATATTTTTATTAATTACTTTATGTAACTCTTCGTTGCCCAATGTTTATTGGATTTGTATTTTTTTTATATAAATATTTTGGTATTTGAAAGGTTATATATATATCAGAATTTTTGTTTAATTAACGAGTTAATACCCAAAATCGTCCTCGACTATAGTGGTTTTTCTCAATTTCGTCCTAAACGACTTTGGTGACCTAATATCGTTCCAGACTTTTGTGTTTCGCTCAATTTAGTCCCAGATTTTTGTATTTTTGCTCAATTTAGTCCCTAATTTGTTATTTTGTCCATTTGGTGTTAAGTAAATAGACAATTCAGTAATTTTAATATTGGCATCTCTTTACTCATAGTCATGTGAACTGCGAAATCCCCTTCTTTTTTTTTTTTTTTTTTTTTTTACGAATTACTCCTAAAACTGCGAATATAAAATTTGATTTGCAGATCCGGGAGTAATTCTGGGTGTAATTCGTACAAGAAAGAGGAATTTTGCACTTCACAAGTTGAAAGTAAAGATACATCAATATTGACATTACTGAATTGTCCCTTAATTTAACACCAATTTGACGGAATAATAAATGGAGGACTAAATTGAGCGAAACACAAAAGTCTGGGACGATATTAGGTCACCAAAGTCGTTTAGGACGAAATTGAGAAAAACCACTATAGTCGAGGACGATTTTGGGTATTAACTCTTTAATTAACCATTTAAGAGGATATTCTACCACTTCCTATACTTAAATCACTATTACAAATCATAAATACAAATGTGAATGCAAAGTGAACGAAATCTTTTGGAATCATCAATACTAACATTAAATTAAATATACACATACATAGCGCGATAAACCTGAACCCTACAAATAAGTCTTGTGGAGAAAAATGTTGGAGCCTCCGTGGAGCTGCATATGGCATGTTGGGACCGCGACCGCATTCACGAGGGGGAAGAAGACAGTCAGTTGATGATTAAGGTGCGTTGTTGCACAATAAAAAATTATGTAAATCCAATTTCATATATAGTATGTGAGTTGTGATGAGTTATGCAGTTGTATGTGAAGAAAAATGAAAATGTTGAAGAAATAAACAACCATGGGTAAGAGAAAGAAGCCAAAGGTACCATTAAATAATCTGGAGGGTTTGCTTTTGTTCTTTTTTTTTTCTTTTTTTTTTTTAAATGATTTTGAGCCTGCTTCACATATGTGAATAATGTCAAACTTCAAAACATTGTCAATGTGAATAAAAATCTCTAAAGTGAAATACAAACAATTAAACGTTAGTATGTTCATAAACGTTAAATATTAGTATTTCTAAAACATTAAATATCACTACGTTCATAATAGACTAAGAAGTATAGAAATATTAGAGAATGTTTATTTTCTCATTTTAGAGAATGATTAATCTAATATTTAAGTCATATATTTTCCCTTAACAAATGTTTGGGATAATTATAGAAAAAATATTTTCTATAATTTTGTATTTTTAAACAATTACTGTGCCCTTATTTTATATATATATATATATATATATATATATATATATATATATATATCCGGATTAAATAATATTTAAATCCTATATTTCCCTTTAACAAATGTTAGAATTAATTTTTACAAAAAGTATTCTGTAATTTTATATGAAAAATAAATTCAACTCTTCCTTCATTATATATATATATAGACATTCGTTGTCCAATGTTTATTGGATTTGTAATTTTTTTAAAAAATATTTTTGTATTTGAAAGGTTATTATATACATATAAAAATTTTTGTTATAACATTTAGAGTAAATTATATATAATAAAACAAAATTCAAGGCCACAAAATTTTTCCTCCAAAACATTTTTATATTTTTTTTTGTGAAGGTGAATCAAACATATTATTTTTATGAATAATTTTTTTTACAATTATTATCTTTATCTATGTTATCCTATATATATATATATATATATATATATATATATATATATATATATATATATAATTTAGATTAAATAAATATTTTTATTAATTACTTTATGTAAGTCTTTGTTGTCCAATATTTATTGGATTTGTAAATTTTTTAAAAAATATTTTGGTATTTGAAAGGTTATTATACATATATCAGAAGTTTTGTTATAATATTTTATGTAAATAAATATTTTTATTAATTACTTTATGTAACTCTTCGTTGCCCAATGTTTATTGGATTTGTATTTTTTTTATAAATATTTTGGTATTAGAAAGGTTATATACATATCAGAATTTTTGTTTAATTAATCGTTTAAGAGGATATTCTACCACATCCTATACTTAAATCACTATTACAAATCATAAATACAAATGTGAATGTAAAGTGAACGAAATCTTTTGAAATCCTCAATACTAACATTAAATTAAATATACACATACATAGCGCGATAAACCTGAACCCTACAAATAAGTCTTGTGGAGAAAATGTTGGAGCCTCCGTGGAGCTGCATATGGCATGTTGGGACCGCGACCGCATTCACGAGGGGGAAGAAGACAGTCGGTTGATGATTAAGGTGCGTTGTTGCACAATAAAAAATTATGTAAATCCAATTTCATATATAGTATGTGAGTTGTGATGAGTTATGCAGTTGTATGTGAAGAAAAATGAAAATGTTTAAGAAATAAACAACCATGGGTACCAGGACTATGTGGTCTAATGGTACCCGGGTTGGACTTCCATTTGGAAGATTATGAGTTCAAGCCTCAGTGGAGGCGTTATTGGTTCTTTGTGTTTCAGTAGGTTGAGAAAGTATATGAACAGATACTACAATGTAATAGAGCCAGTAAGTGCCAAAGGTACCATTAAATAATCTGGAGGGTTTGCTTTTGTTCTTTTTTTTTCTTTTTTTTTTTTTAAATGATTTTGAGCCTGCTTCACATATGTGAATAATGTCAAACTTCAAAACATTGTCAATGTGAATAAAAATCTCTAAAGTGAAATACAAACAATTAAACGTTAGTATGTTCATAAACGTTAATTATTAGTATTTCTAAAACATTAAATATCACTACGTTCATAATAGACTAAGAAGTATAGAAATATTAGAGAATGTTTATTTTCTCATTTTAGAGAATGATTAATCTAATATTTAAGTCATATATTTCCCCTTAACAAATGTTTGGGTTAATTATAGAAAAAATATTTTCTATAATTTTGTATTTTTAAACAATTACTGTGCCCTTATTTTATTTATATATATATATATATATATATATATATATATATATATATATATATATATCCGGATTAAATAATATTTAAATCCTATATTTCCCTTTAACAAATGTTAGAATTAATTTTTATAAAAAGTATTCTGTAATTTTATATGAAAAATAAATTCAACTCTTCCTTCATTATATATATATAGACATTCGTTGTCCAATGTTTATTGGATTTGTAATTTTTTTAAAAAATATTTAGGTATTTGAAAGGTTATTATATACATATAACAATTTTTGTTATAACATTTAGAGTAAATTATATATAATAAAACAAAATTCAAGGCCACAAAATTTTTCCTCCAAAACATTTTTATATTTTTTTGTGAAGGTGAATCAAACATATTATTTTTATGAATAATTTTTTTTTACAATTATTATCTTTATCTATGCTATATATATATATATATATATATATATATATATATATATATATATAATTTAGATTAAATAAATATTTTTATTAATTACTTTATGTAAGTCTTTGTTGTCCAATATTTATTGGATTTGTAAATTTTTTAGAAAATATTTTGGTATTTGAAAGGTTATTATACATATATCAGCATTTTTGTTATAATATTTTGTGTAAATAAATAT
This sequence comes from Ipomoea nil, assembly GCF_001879475.1. Classification (NCBI taxonomy): domain Eukaryota; kingdom Viridiplantae; phylum Streptophyta; class Magnoliopsida; order Solanales; family Convolvulaceae; genus Ipomoea; species Ipomoea nil. Next base: position 2,723,387 of record NW_017617844.1, on the reverse strand, counting down.
TTTTATTAATTACTTTATGCAACTCTTCGTTGCCCAATGTTTATTGGATTTGTATTTTTTTTTTATAAATATTTTGGTATTAGAAAGGTTATATACATATCAGAATTTTTGTTTAATTAATCGTTTAAGAGGATATTCTACCACTTCCTATACTTAAATCACTATTACAAATCATAAATACAAATGTGAATGCAAAGTGAACGAAAACTTTTGGAATCCTCAATACTAACATTAAATTAAATATACACATACATAGGACGATAAACCTGAACCCTACAAATAAGTCTTGTGGAGAAAAATGTTGGAGCTGCCGTGGAGCTACATATGGCATGTTGGGACCGCGACCGCATTCACGAGGGGGAAGAAGATAGTTGGTTGATGATTAAGGTGCGTTGATGCACAATAAAAAATTATGTAAATCCAATTTCATATATAGTATTTAAGTTGTGATGAGTTATGCAGTTGTATGTGAAGAAAAATGAAAATGTTTGAAGAAATAAACCACCATGAGTAAGAGAAAGAAGCCAAAGGTACCATTAAATAATCTGGAGTATTTGCTTTTGTTCTTTTTTTTTTTTTAAATGATTTTGAGCCTGCTTCACATATTGAATAACGTCAGACTTCAAAACATTGTCAATTTGAATAAAAATCTCTAAAGTGAAATACAAACAATTAAACGTTAGTATGTTCATAAACGTTAAATATTAGTATTTCATAAATGATGGGCATATTTTACGCTCATATTTTAGGTACATCTTTATAATATTTTTATATTAATTATTTAATATTATCTAATAATTAGTTCTTTTTATATACATAGTGTAATCTATTCTTATACTATATATAATATATATATAATATATAATTTATAAGAGTACATACTACGTACTTAATACTATATATATATATATATAATATACAATATAATATATAATATAATATATATAATATAGAATGCATTATAGTATACATATAATGCGTACTACATTATAATTACTTTTATATATATATATATATATATATATATATATATATATATATTATAAATCTAAACTTTACAATTGATTTTTTCTTTTTTTTTGTACAGGCATGCATCATAATAACATGGCTGGAATTGTGGAAGACTCAGGCATAAGGCAAAATAATAGGAAAAATGAGTGGTAGAAAATGATTGGGAAAATATATAAATAGTTAAGGTTTTCTATTGTAAAATGTTCATTCTTCCCCTCTCGAATATTCTTTAAGGTTGTTATCAATGCCCATTCGCGGCTAATTTCTTGTTTGGTTTAGTGAATTGAAGCCCGGAGTTCATTACGCTGTAAGGTTATTTATTTATTTTTATTATATATTTTTTATGCATTTGAGTATTAAATATTCTTCTAAGTTATTTGAAATAATTGTGTCATTTAATTGCTAGGGAGGCCTACTAGTTATTTATTTGATATAATTATTTGCTATATTAGATAATGTTGTGCTACAAATTACTCTAATATTCAGTAGCAACTGGGTTAATTATTGACGGCTTAGTGATAATTGGACTCGGGTAGAATATTTTCCTAAATTATATGCAACCGCTTGTGCTTGTGTTATTTAGTTTGTCGGTTTTCCTAGTTCCTATTGCTGCTATTAAATTAAATCTATAGCGCTTGTCTTAGGTTATTTAGTAGTTAGGGGTAATTAAACCGTGTGTGCTTTAGTTACCTACAACTAAGGGAAAACGGAAATGAAATAATTTCACGACAAATATTCAACTGCATATTAATTACTTTATAAATCAATGATCAGTGTTAAACTCCGGTGGTGGATCTTTACTGACCAAGGTTTCTTATTATAAGTGTTTTAGATATATTATTTTCACTGTTTATTCGTTCGATTAAATTTCTCGTTTATTTAGTTTCTCTTTTATGTAATATTTATTCTCGATATATTCCAAACCCCCCATTATTTCCTTGAGCACAAAAGTTAAACTAGTTACTCCTCGTGGGATCGATCCTTACTCCCGCTACTACGTTTGTAAGGTTTTAATTTGGGAGCCTACGACAGCTCACCAAATTTTGGCGTCGTTGCCGGGGAGATTTTCTAGCTTATTTTGTGTTTGTTTATTTATTTAGTTATTTATTTTGTTATTTGTTTATTTGTTTTTCAATTTGTCCCAAACGAAAATAAAAATAATAATTTTCTTTTCTTTCATTACTTTTACATAATTGCAAATCAAAATATATTTTCTTTTTGTTTATGCCTATAACTCGATCTGCTAATCAAGAACTCTTGCCGTACTATCCGGAAATTGAAAGAACTGTACGCAGGTGGAGGAAACAAGCTTTGAGCAAATTGGAGTTTAGTGATCTGGCTACCGGTTCTATCAATTCTAATTTAGAAGAGGAACCCATGGCTCAAAATCGGACTTTAAAAGAGCTTGGAGCACCAAATTTAGATCACCAACCTTTATGCATCACTTTCCCTGCTCTGGATGCTAATGTCCAATTTGAATTAAAATCTGGATTAATTCATCTTCTGCCTTCTTTTCATGGACTTGCAGGTGAAGACCCTCACAAGCACTTGAAGGAATTCCATGTGGTGTGTTCACGTATGAAACCCACAGGGGTTACTGAAGAACAAATCAAGTTGAGAGCCTTCCCATTTTCTTTGAAAGATTCAGCGAAGGATTGGCTATATTATTTACCTTCCGGAAGCATCACCACATGGAATAACTTAAAGACACTATTCCTTGAAAAATATTTCCCAGCTTCAAGGGCGGCCAACATTAGAAAGGAAATCTATGGTATTAGGCAAAACAATGGAGAGTCATTATATGAATATTGGGAGCGTTTCAAAATGCTTTGTGCAAGCTGCCCACACCATCAAATTAGTGAGCAATTACTCATTCAGTACTTTTATGAAGGACTTTTTCCAATAGATAGAAGCATGATTGATGCTGCAAGCGGTGGTGCTTTAGTTGACAAGACACCAGACGCTGCAAGAACTCTAATTGCGAACATGGCTGCAAATTCTCAACAGTTTGGCAATAAAATAGTCCAACCGTCTAAGCATGTGAATGAGGTAAATATTTCTGCTCTTGAACAACAAATTTCTGGTTTAACTACTCTTGTCCGTCAATTAGCAGTAGGCAATATGCAAACTGTAAAAGCATGTGGAATTTGCTCGGTAGTTGGGCATCAAACTGATGCCTGCCCAACTCTTCAAGAAGAACCTATTGAACAAGTTAACATGGCTGGAGGTTTTCCTGGACAACCTCAAGGTAAGTATGATCCGTTCTCCAATACATATAATCCTGGATGGAGGGATCACCCAAACCTTAGCTATGGGAACTCACAAGGGAACCAGTTTGTTCAGAATCGTTCTAATTTTCAACAGTATAGACAACCATTTCCTTCAAGACAACAACCGACCCAAAACTTTAGCTCAAGTACGAATCTAGAAGATATTGTTAAATCTCTTGCTACTAACACTTTGCAGTTTCAACAAGAAACACAACTATTCCAACAAGAGACAAGGGCTAGTATTCAAGAAACAAAGGCTAGTATTCAAAACTTAGAAAGGCAAGTGGGCCAACTAGCAACTACGGTAAGTCGGTTGGAAGCACAGAGTTCTGGCAAATTACCCTCTCAAACGATCGTTAATCCTAAAGAGAATGTAAGTGCAATTAATGTTAAAAGTATGTCGCTGAAAAAGAATGTTGCTTCAAATAAGGAAATAAGTGCAGGAATCATTGCCAACAATAAAGAGAAGTCCCAAGGTAAGCTTTCTTCTTTTTCTGATTATGAACCAGTACCCCCATTTCCTCAAGCTCTTTTAGAACCAATAAGAGGAAACTCAAATAATGATCTGTATGAGACCTTTCGTGAATGTGATGCTAATAAACCACTTTTAGATTCTATGGAAAAAGTACCTCGCTATGCAAATTTTCTAAAAGAGGTACGCACTATGAAAAAGAAACGAAATAATGAAAGAATTGAGGAAGTGAAAGTGCAAGAGAATGTCTCTATGGCTAGTCAAAGCAATCTTCCTGAAAAGTGCAAAGACCTAGGTATGCTTACTATTCCATGCATGATAAGTGGGGTGAAATTTGAAAATACTATGTTAGATTTAGGAGCTTCTATTAATGTCATGCCATATTCTGTTTATGCTTCTTTAAATCTTGGACCCCTGAATAAATCTAGTATAATAATTCAATTGGCTGATGGATCTACTACATATCCTAGGGGTGTGATTGAGGATTTGATTGTTGAAGTTGATAACTTGGTTTTTCCTGCTGATTTTTATGTGCTTGATATGGAAAATAATAATCATATTTTGTTAGGAAGGCCATTCTTAAAAACTGCGAAAACTAAAATTGATATTCATAGTGGTATGCTTACTATGGAGTCTAATGGTAAACTTGTGACTTTTAATATTCATGATACCATGAAATCTCCTAGTGATGATAATTTTGCAATTTTTGTTGATTCTTTGAAACTTGTTAACTTTGATGAAATTGCGTCTAATGAAAGCAAAGAAGAAAATAATAATAAATCATCTTTGAGTACTAGTCTGCATGAAGGGATTGTTTCTTTGAATACTCATAATCATCGAAGGTACTCAGAAAGACGATGAAAATTTAAAGAAATATCATAAGTCGAGCCAAAGACGATAAACAAAGGCGCTGCTTGGGAGGCAACCTAAGGTGTGTTTGTTCCATTTTTTTTCTTTTATTCCATATTCTCATTCAATAACCTTTCTTCTGTGCATTTTTATTCAACATTGGGGACAATGTTGATAATAAGTGTGGGGGAGGGAATTTAGTTTTATTATTTGTTTGCTTATGTTTAAATAAAAAAAGTTTTATTATTTGTTTTCTTATTTCAGAATTTTCAAAAATATTTTACTACTATTTTATGCAAAATAAGTATTATTTTGAAAAAAATTATTATATTTTTTTCCTTTCTTGAAATTCATAATGTGATTGAATAATTAGTTTGGCAAATTGTGATTAGTTTGTTAGCATTTCTTGTTTGATATATAGTGGCTATATTAAGTAAGCAATAAACCTGTGAGTGTTTTGAGCCATTGACCGACACTTCGGTCTTATTTTCTTTCTATTGTGCGATTTCTTCCATAATTTTGTTTCTCTAGAACTTGCCTTGATTCTCTTTTAAAGCTAATTAGACCATGCATGATTCAAGTGTGATTAAGGCCATTATTTGACTTTGAGCCTCACTAGCCAAATAACCGGTTTGTCCTATGATTTATTTCCCTTTGTTAACCACTTTGAGCTTTATGGCCATTCCTTTCTTTATTTTGGACCACATTACAAGCCTTTTATATCTAAAATAATGCCTTCACCCAGCTGAATAACTAGTGGAGCAAATTTTGGATTATTTTTGTAATCTACGTGAGGTTGGGAAGGATAAGTATGGGGGAGATCACTTACTCTTATTAATATGATTGAGAGTGAGGTGAGCTGTATCTTCGTTGCCAATATGTCGTTGGTCTTCTATGGAAAAAAAAAAAAAAAAAAAAAAAAAAAGAGGAAGCAGTTCACGATTCAAAAAAAAAAAAAAAAAAAAAAAACATGAAAAATTGAAAAAAAAATGAAATGGAAAAATGAAGAATATACGTTTGAAAAAGAAGAATATTGCTGAAAATTTATGAGAAAATGAAAAAGAATCAGCAATTGATTTTGAGTTGAAGTTACTTCTAAATAAATGAAGTAAGGGGAAATTCTGGTAATACTGAGGAAGCATTCTGTACCTCAATGGGATGTGTTTTTTGATTGGAAATTGGGGGTGTTGGATTACTTGTATTTATTTGTTCCTCTAGTTTGAAGCTTTTGTTTAAGCTAATTTCCTAAAAATTCCCTACCTTAACCCTAGTCCCATTACAACCTGTGAAAAGTCCTTATGATTTGTGTCATGCATGACTCTTGTAGTGGTGATTGAGAAGATATGCAAGCCTATGGTAGATCAATTTTATAGGAATGAACTTGAGTGAAATTTATACCCATCAAACACTTGAGTGATGAGTGATATTCCTGTGAGGGCTTACTTATTTAGTTTTTTCCATTTTCAAACAGGGTGCTAACTTATTAAATTGCAGAGTGCTTCATATTGTTGTTCATGATATGTTATGAGTTTTGAGAATTTCATTTCTATTTACTTCGCAAATAATATTTTTGCTTGGGGACAAGCAAACGTTTTAATGTGGGGGAATTTGATGGGCATATTTTACGCTCATATTTTAGGTACATCTTTATAATATTTTTATATTAATTATTTAATATTATCTAATAATTAGTTCTTTTTATATACATAGTATAATCTATTCTTATACTATATATAATATATATAATATATAATTTATAAGAGTACATACTACGTACTTAATACTATATATATATATATAATATACAATATAATATATAATATAATATATATAATATAGAATGCATTATAGTATACATATAATGCGTACTACATTATAATTACTTTTATATATATATATATATATATATATATATATATATATTATAAATCTAAACTTTACAATTGATTTTTTCTTTTTTTTGTACAGGCATGCATCATAATAACATGGCTGGAATTGTGGAAGACTCAGGCATAAGGCAAAATAATAGGAAAAATGAGTGGTAGAAAATGATTGGGAAAATATATAAATAGTTAAGGTTTTCTATTGTAAAATGTTCATTCTTCCCCTCTCGAATATTCTTTAAGGTTGTTATCAATGCCCATTCGCGGCTAATTTCTTGTTTGGTTTAGTGAATTGAAGCCCGGAGTTCATTACGCTGTAAGGTTATTTATTTATTTTTATTATATATTTTTTATGCATTTGAGTATTAAATATTCTTCTAAGTTATTTGAAATAATTGTGTCATTTAATTGCTAGGGAGGCCTACTAGTTATTTATTTGATATAATTATTTGCTATATTAGATAATGTTGTGCTACAAATTACTCTAATATTCAGTAGCAACTGGGTTAATTATTGACGGCTTAGTGATAATTGGACTCGGGTAGAATATTTTCCTAAATTATATGCAACCGCTTGTGCTTGTGTTATTTAGTTTGTCGGTTTTCCTAGTTCCTATTGCTGCTATTAAATTAAATCTATAGCGCTTGTCTTAGGTTATTTAGTAGTTAGGGGTAATTAAACCGCGTGTGCTTTAGTTACCTACAACTAAGGGAAAACGGAAATGAAATAATTTCACGACAAATATTCAACTGCATATTAATTACTTTATAAATCAATGATCAGTGTTAAACTCCGGTGGTGGATCTTTACTGACCAAGGTTTCTTATTATAAGTGTTTTCGATATATTATTTTCACTGTTTATTCGTTCGATTAAATTTCTCATTTATTTAATTTCTCTTTTATGTAATATTTATCCTCGATATATTCCAAACCCCCCATTATTTCCTTGAGCACAAAAGTTAAACTAGTTACTCCTCGTGGGATCGATCCTGACTCCCGCTACTACGTTTGTAAGGTTTTAATTTGGGAGCCTACAACAGCTCACCAATAAACATTATATTAGTATGTTCATAATAGACTAAGAAGTATAGAAATATTAGAGAATGTTTATTTTCCTCATTTTAGAGAATGATTAATCTAATATTTAAGTCATATATTTTCCCTTAACAAATGTTTGGATTAATTATAGAAAAAATATTTTCTATAATTTTGTAGTTTTAAAAAATTACTGTGCCCTTATTATATATATATATATATATATATGTGTGTGTGTGTGTGTGTGTGTGTGTGTGTGTGTGTGTGTGTGTGTGTGTGTGTGTGTGTGTGGATTAAATAATATTTAAATCCTATATTTCCCTTTAACAAATGTTAGAATTAATTTTTACAAAAAGTATTCTGTAATTTTATATGAAAAATAAATTCAACTGTGCCTTCATTATATATATAGACATTCGTTGTCCAATGTTTATTGGATTTGTAATTTTTTAAAAAAATATTTTGGTATTTGAAAGGTTATTATATACATATAAGAATTTTTGTTATAACATTTAGAGTAAATTATATATAATAAAACAAAATTCAAGGCCACAAAATTTTTCCTCCAAAATATTTTTATATTTTTTTGTGAGGGTGAATCAAACATATTATTTTTATGAATAATTTTTTTTACAATTATTATCTTTATCTATGCTATCCTATATATATATATATATATATATATATATATATATATATATATATAGGGTCCGGATCAGGTGAGGACCTGAGGACTAATCTAGACCATTAAATCAGAATGATGTATGATTGAGATTAAAAGAAACAAATCACACGGTTTAAGAAAACAAATCCCTTTAAAATATTAAAATATATAAATTTAGGGTAAATCAGTCTTATTAAAAGATGTGCATTCCTATACAAAATGTTGTGCATTCCTATACTGAGTGTTGTGCATCAATAACTTCATTGCTGTGCATTCAAACCCCGCCAAAAAATCATACAGTGAACATCCAATGTTCTACGATGCATTGAACTATGTGCTATAATGCAGAACTCCCTGGCCTATAGTGCACAACTTACAACACTAGGTTGCACAATCAGCACACACGAATGGACAATCGTACTACCCAGGCATTTATACATATACACGACAATCCAAATATAGACAATATTATACTCAAAAGAACAAGCGAAAAAAATAAAAAATACTGATTAGTTTGCATGGGCGAACACTCAATCAATGATGAAGAAATCGCGGCTCCAAATTGCAACGGTGATGATCCAAGAAAATAGGAAACCAATTTGGCCAAGGATTATACATGCGTTCACACTTAAAAAAAATAGAAAAAGACACTATTATCCCACTTTAACAAAAAAGATCAATCCATGTCATCTCAAGAACTCAAATCTGGACCATCCAAATAAAAAAAACAAACGCACAAGATTAGTCCTCGCGTCCTCACATAAGATTAGGTCCTCACCTGATTCGGATTCTATATATATATATATAAATATATATATATATATATATATATATATAATTTAGATTAAATAAATATTTTTATTAATTACTTTATGTAAGTCTTTGTTGTCCAATATTTATTGGATTTGTAAATTTTTTAGAAAATATTTTGGTATTTGAAAGGTTATTATATACATATCAGAATTTTTCTTATAATATTTTGTGTAAATAAATATTTTTATTAATTACTTTAGGTAACTCTTCGTTGCCCAATGTTTATTGGATTTGTATTTTTTTTTTATAAATATTTTGGTATTTGAAAGGTTATATACATATCAGAATTTTTGTTTAATTAACCGTTTAAGAGGATATTCTACCACTTCCTATACTTAAATCACTATTACAAATCATAAATACAAATGTGAATGCAAAGTGAACGAAAACTTTTGGAATCCTCAATACTAACATTAAATTAAATATACACATACATAGCGCGATAAACCTGAACCCTACAATAAGTCTTGTGGAGAAAAATGTTGGAGCTGTCGTGTAGCTGCATATGGCATAATGGCATATTGGGACCGCGACCGCATTCACGAGGGGGAAGAAGACAGTTGGTTGATGATTAAGGTGCGTTGATGCACAATAAAAAATTATGTAAATCCAATTTCATATATAGTATTTAAGTTGTGATGAGTTATGCAGTTGTATGTGAAGAAAAATGAAAATGTTGAAGAAATAAACCACCATGGGTAAGAGAAAGAAGCCAAAGGTACCATTAAATAATCTGGAGTATTTGCTTTTGTTCTTTTTTTTTTTTTTTTTTTTTTTTTTTTTTAAATGATTTTGAGCCTGCTTCACATATGTGAATAACGTTAGACTTCAAAACATTGTCAATGTGAATAAAAATATCTAAAGTGAAATACAAACAATTAAACGTTAGTATGTTCATAAAGGTTAAATATTAGTATTTCATAAACATTAAATATTAGTATGTTCATAATAGACTAAGAAGTATAGAAATATTAGAGAATTTTTATTTTCCTCATTTTAGAGAATGATTAATCTAATATTTAAGTCATATATTTCCCCTTAACAAATGTTTGGATTAATTATAGAAAAAATATTTTCTATAATTTTGTATTTTTAAAAAGTTACTGTGCCCTTATTATATATATATATATATATATATATATATATATATATATATATATATCCGGATTAATTAATATTTAAATTCTATATTTCCCTTTAACCAATGTTAGAAGTAATTTTTGCAAAAAGTATTCTGTAATTTTATATGAAAAATAAATTCAACTGTGCCCTTATTATATATATATATAGACAGACGGAACCGGGTTAATCAAATATTTTGAAAGTAATATATTCGAATATAATTTTGTATGTGAAAAAAAATTCAACTGCGTTAAGAAATCTGAAAAATTAGATTAAATGGGAAATCACCTATAGCAAATTTTATATTTATATAAGTTATAATTCATGTAATTATTCGATCCATTTTTTTAGTTTTATGGTTATAAAATATTTAAAATTTCTTAGTTTTATATTGAGTTAATACCCAAAATCGTCTTAGACTATAGTGGTTTTTCTCAATTTTGTCCTAAACGACTTTGGTGACTTAATGTAGTCCCAGAGTTTTGTGTTTTTACTCAATTTCGTCCCAGACTTTTGTGTTTTTGCTCAATTTAGTCTCCCATTTGTTATTCCGTCCATTTGTTGTTAAATAAATAGACAATTCATTAATTTTAATATTGGCATCTCTTTATTCATAGACATGTGAAGTGCGAAATCCCTTTTTTTTTTTTACGAATTACTCCCAGAATCACTTCTAAAGCTGCGAATATAAAATTTGATTCGTAGGTCTGAGAGTAACTCTGGGTGTAATTCGTGTAAGAAAGAGAGATTTCTCACTTCGCAGGTTGAAAGTAAAGAGAGGTCAATATTGATATTATTGAATTGTCCCTTTATTTAACACCAATTTGACGGAATAAAAAACGGAGGACTAAATTGAGCGAAACACAAAAGTCTGGGACTATATTAGGTCATCAAAGTCGTTTAGGACAAAATTGAGAAAAACCACTATAGTCAAGGACAATTTTGGGTATTAACTCGTTTTATATTTATACAAGTTCAAAATTTTTTAGTTTTAAGTTATAATTTATTAAATTATTCCATCTGATAATTTTTTAGTTAACAGATAGCCGAAGGAGCGTGGAATGCCGTAGAAAGAAGAAAACGTAGAGAGATTTTCGGCAAGCGTATTTGAGTGAGAAGCTGCGCAATAATAATGGATTAGGGTTAGGAATTTGCAGATTTGAGAAGTGTACAGTAATGGGTCTAGGGTTTGTTATTTGGGTTTTGTTTTGTTTTTTATGCGTAAATTATGCCGTGCAACCGTGTGCACCATGCATGGTGCACACGGTTGCAAAAATGGCGTCGTTTTGATTAAAAATGCGCGTCCGACTTAAAAAAAATCAGTTTCGATTGTTGTTAACGGCGTTATGTTGTGCATAATTTGAACTATATATCCAGAATTAATGAACTATATATCCAGAATGAATGAAATATATATCCAGAATGAATGAACTAAATATCCAGAATGAATGAACTATGTAGTTTAAATTATGCACAGCATAACGTCGTTAACGACAATCGAAACTAATTTTTTTTTAAGGCGGACGTCAAAACGATGTTGTTTTTGCAACATGGTGCACACGGTTGCACAGTATAACGCTCCGTTTTTTTGGTTTTGGACCGATTTTTGCAATATGAATAAAGACTTTGATTTTAAGATATGTACTCACTTTTATTAAAAAAAAAAAAAAAAAAAAAAAAAAAAAAAAAAAAAAAAAAAAAAAGAGATATGTACTAACTTTTTAATAATTTGTAATTTTGATTAATATTTTAATAATTGTTTTTAATAATTTGTAATTTGATTTGTAATTTTGATTAGTTTTATTTATTATTACTAATTTAACTTTTTATAGTCAAATTGATATGAGACCATAACATTTATACTTAAATTTTTCATACCGTGCATCACGGGTAAAATACTATTGTATGTATATACATATAGAATACGAATACTTACCTACGTACGTAGAAACGGAGCCGGCAACCCTCACCGCTCTCTCTCTCTCGGCTTTCCCTTCAACCTCACCATGAACCTCTTTCCCCTCCGTCTCTCTTCTCTCTCGGCCAAACAATGGAGTCCGACAAAGCAACATCAACCACCATCAACAAGCAAGGCAGCGACGGCGGCGACGGAACTCCGAAAAGAACAACATTAAGATACGGCGGCGTCGCCCTCCTCCTCCGATGACGACGTGGCTACAACAGCATCGACGAGCAACCCTTCGGCAGTAGCGTAAACGACGTCCGGCAGTAGGGAGGGTGACAGAACCGGCGATCGCGTGTTGGTGTTGAAGGTAAGCCACGAATTCATGTTGATATAACCATTTAATAATTAGGTTGAGTATTGGTCACAAGAAGCAGCGCTAATCCAAGTGGTAAGGAAGTAAGTTATGGTTAGTTTGGCTTGGGTTTGAACCTTACCCTAAGCATATCTAGATTACCTAGGTTTATAACCTTTTAGTTATCGATGAATGTTGATTAGTTGATTATTGTTAATTAGGGATAATTAAACTATGTTGATTAATTAGCTTATTTGGGTAAGGATACGTTTAGCGCTAGGAGAAATTTAGGGTTCGAACCAACCCTTAGGGTTTAATTATTCTATTAGTTCGATTATTTAGTGAAAGCCCAATTTGATTCACAGGTTTCATTGACGGTGTTTTAGATTGCTAAGCGAATGAGGTAACCTATGTCTTAACAAAACCTATTTTCCTTGCTATATCTTATTTATTGGCTCCTTTGATAATCGTATGTGTAATTCTGTGATTGAGTCTTGATAGAGCCTTGCTTAGGGTTTATATTGTGTTTATTTGATAATCTTGATGTTCTTGTTATTGTGATTGATTATATGTATAATCTTGTATTTTAATTCTGTCTAGAGCCCTAGGGGTAGAGCCTTGCTTAGGGTTTATATTGTGTTTATTTGATAATCTTGATGTTCTTGTTATTGTGATTGATTATATGTATGATCTTGTATTTTAATTCTGTCTAGAGCCCTAGGGTTTATATCGTGAATTTCGTATTATGATGTTCTTGGTATAGTTGGGTGGGATTGTGCATGATCGGGTGTTGACTCTAGCCTAGGACTTGTATTTAGGACTTTGCATATAGATTCCTTGATATTCTTGTGGTTCCGGATGCTCTTGAACCGTTATATGATTAATGTTGAGTCTTGGCATGTTTAGGAATCGTGTTAGAACGTATTCGGTGTGATTCTTGATTTAATCCCGTTAATTGAATACGTGGTGTTGTCGTTATGTGTTTGAAATTGCCTGGACATGGTTTCAGGTTCCATGAGAGATCCCGGGATCGAAAGTTGCCTGTGAGTCAGTGGGGGGTAGGTGGGGGCATGGGTGCCCGCTAAGAAACTTGGCTTCTTCCCCAAGCCAAGAAAGACCTCACCCAATCTTGCAAAGATTCATCCCAAGATCCCACATTTCTATCTTCCAAGCTTAGGAAAGGGTAAGATCTAAAGTTGTTTAGTGTTTTTTATTAGCTTTAAGGTGTCTTTATCTAAGTTTGGTGTTTTCTTGTGGTTTGGCTTGTGAAAGAAAGTTGTGAGGAAGAAGAGCTTTCAATTAGGGCTTAGGAGGGTTGGAAGGAAGAAAGTTTTAGTCTACAAAGGTAACCCATGCTATACAAAACCTATTTCCTACTTGCTATTAATGATTCTTGACTTCTATTGATGATTCTTGGTGTAAATGTGAGATTTGATGCATGATCTTGTGATAATGCATGTTTAGAGCTTGTATATAGGTTTCTTGAATGTTATTCTTTGATCTATTCTTGGGTTCAAGTCATTTCCTTGTTGTAGTGAGATTTAGGGTGTTTTGGACTTGAACTTGACCTTGGAGATGAATTTCCCCGAAGGAAATTAATTGTTGCACAGGTGTTCCCCGCGGGTGGAACGGCGGGCGGATGTCCACCCGCGGGTGGAAGATTGTACTTGGCAGGAGGTTCCATGGGTCTGAGTCCATTGTTGTTGTTGAGTATTGTTTCATGTCTATCATTGAAAGCTCTTGATTGATGTCTATGATGTGATCTTGTACATTTGATTGTACCCTTTGTTGATGCTTGATTGGGCTAATGATGTGCCTCAATCCTCTTGATAATGACTATGTGTATCTATGAATGAGATTGGTGGTATTATTATTTGAGCTTTGCTCACGAGATCGATGGTAATATTGTGTTATTTAATGGTACCCTCGTGTACTGAGATATCAGTGGTAATACTATGAGATTGGTGGGGGACGACGGTCCCAGGCGAAATAAGGTTGGACTCAGAAGCACAGGGTGGCACTAGGAGGAAAGAGTTGGAACTGAAATAAGGCCGGGGGTAGCCATAAGGTTGGAACAGGGCATAAGGTTAAACTTGTCATTATGTGATTGTTGTGTTTATTGCTTATGAGTATGTCTATCGAGAACTCTACCATTAAGATGCACTAGTACAAAATTGAACATAGAAGATTGACTATAGACCACCATTGTTTAAAGAATGGTTGCCTAATCTTAGCCCATAAATTCGCGATGACAATTTTATAAATAAGTGATCAATAATCTGTCACCGTTATTAGCTATAATGATTGCCCATTATATTTTTTATTTATTTTAAAAAAAATGATTTATAATAGACAACCTTTTTATAGAAATGATTGCTTTAAAATAGCATTTGTTTTATAATAGGCAACCATTTCTAAAAAAATGATTGCCTAATATTAACCCTATATCTAATATGATATAGATAGAAATCTCTCCCACGTACAGTAGATCTATAAGCTTCCTTCACGCACAAATCGTCTCACCGGCTTCAACAATTCAGATCTTCGAACCACCGGCTTCAACACTCCCACCCATCGCATAGCTACCACCGGCTTCACGTCGCACCCCAGCCACCACCGTTCACAGCCACCGCGACAAAGCACGCCACCAACGTCGCACACCACCAACTGTCGTCGCACACCCACCACCGCGACGCCGACGCTACAACCGCCACCACGCCGTCGATCTGCACCCCTCCCTTGCCCTGCGACGATGGTGGCCTCCCTGTGACGACGCCACCGCTGCCGGCTCCATCAGGTAGGGTTTTTTATTTTTATTTTTTTTATAAAAAAATAATAATATCTTAATGTTTTATTATTATTTTAGATAAAATGTGATATTTCATGATTTTTAAAATTTTTATTTCGAATTAATATTAATTTGTAATTAAATTTAATTTTTATATATTGTTATATGTTAAAAAATATGAATTTTTATGAGTATAATGCTTATTATTGTTCTTGAGCTATGGGAGATCCAAAAAAATGAGTTAAATGTGAATATGTGATTATGTATGTGCAAATTTGATTATGTATATGCAAATTTAGATGATAACACATCACAACCATTCTATTAAATGCATACTACACACACATATAGGGTCAACTTGATTAATCTTATTCTACACACACATTTAGGGTCAACTTGATTAATCTTATTCTACACACACATTAATTACAAAAATAGCATTAATCTAACTAGTATTGATATATAAATGCATAAAAAAGTAGTGTATGTAGTACTAGCCCTGCCAAAAAGAAATTGATTATTAGTACTATCATCTGTGTTATAGATTCCAGTTAACTCAATAAACTACAGTCTCCTACTCAAAGTTTGACCCTCTTTAGGCTTATGGAATAATTTAGAAATCCAAAGATCAGAAATCAAATTTGATACTTCAGGGATTAGGTAGTTGTGTTTTTAACTTTTTTTATCATTGTCAGACTCGGATATTCAAGATGATCCTTGTTTTTGGTTGAGTTATTTTATGGAGTATCATTTGCACATTTTTTGTTTATGTACTTGCAAACTCATTATTTCTCTTAAGAGACTTACTGAAGTAAACTTTTCAATGTGGGCAAATATTTTTCAAGCATGTGCTTGTCATATTCTTTTTCAACTTGTTGTGACTGCCCTTTAACTATATTTGAAGTGCACTAGTGAGGGGAAATTGCATTCATATATGTTGCTCTGCCCCATTTGTCTTTGCACTTGTTACTTTTTGGTAGAAGCAACATATGCATACACATAGGTTTGCAAATGCTTTTTCTTGCTGTAGCCACTTCTAATTATTGCTTGATAAATTGCAATATATGTGTCCACATAGCCACAGTGTCTTGGCAAGTAGTCAAGCACATGCACAAAGAGGATTCAGAAAGATGAGAATCATGATATGAATTCATTACCTTGTATCAGTTTCAAATTCTATTCCCCATGTCATAACTTGGATAAAACTTCAGACCTTCAGTGCATATGCATTCATGCATGCACACACAATGACACAAATACAAGAGAAGACATGTATGCTTATGATATTTGACTTCAAAAACATACTATTTTAGTGTGGAAACTTTTGTCTGCCTGGCTGATTAAGAGTGTCAGTGCAGGGTACAAACTTCAAAGAGTGGCAACTGGTGGTGAATGAAATTGTCCGATTCACAAAGGTGGATTTTACCTCATTGGTTGTTAGGCCTTTGCGGTATTGTGCTATGTTTGCTTCATATCCATTGTCGACCTTATGTGGCCCGCTTCCATGCTAAGAAGGTCCTGAAGTTTCAAGATGCAGTGCTAACTAGCTATCATAAAAATGAGGTACTAATAAATGCTTTTGCTTCTCTGGTGTCACTAGGTTTAAAATTTGTTTTTATAAGCTTGCCTTTGTTTCATTTCAGGTCAAGTTTGCAGAACTAACTTTAGATACTTTTAGAATGCTCCAATGCTTGGAATAGGAACCCAGTGGTTCTTTCTATCAGAAGATGGCCATTGAACCACAAGATAATGGGGCACTGGCTGACCATTCCTTGACATCTGGACTGATTAATATAAATTTGGCTGCTGACATGACGGATCCAGATCTTCCTTCAAATCCTAAAAAAGCCACGCTTTATCGCCCTTCAGTTGCACAATTGATAGCAGTGAGTACTGAAGTTTTTGCCTTTATATTTTGTTATTCGTACAATCTTGCTCAAGTTCTTCGTTGATTTCTAGGAAAGTAGTGGTTCTGATCAACGAATGAGAACAACTGATTTTGCATGTCAGGACAGTTTGAATTGTAGATTGAGTCTCTTGCTTTCTGTGTGCTTCTGTAAATACCATCATATGAAATAAGGTCAATCTGCTTTACAACTGATGTACATTTGTTTTAGCACCAAAATACATCTAAAATCCTTTTGGTGTATACCTAGTCATATTCATCTTTGCTTGGTTACTCATATGCTGCAGGTCATTGCCACAATATGTGGAGCTTCCTCCAGAAAGTGTGATCTTATTATACGTCTCTACATCAGGTTACCATTCTTTTACTATTTTTTTTTTCACAGCCAACGATGCATGTTGTGACCATGGCAGGAAACTCATACATGCGCTCTGCTTTTAGGGAGTTCTGGTCAGAGTAGTCCAACACAGATGGAGAACTCTATACGTTCAAGAAAATCTTCGAAGCCCACTGCTCATTCTCATACTTCTCATGAA
This sequence comes from Ipomoea nil, assembly GCF_001879475.1. Classification (NCBI taxonomy): domain Eukaryota; kingdom Viridiplantae; phylum Streptophyta; class Magnoliopsida; order Solanales; family Convolvulaceae; genus Ipomoea; species Ipomoea nil. Next base: position 2,705,779 of record NW_017617844.1, on the reverse strand, counting down.
CAGAATAGGTCTCTGCATGAAAACCATATCAGTTGCAATAGAGATTCAAATCGCTATTTTGAGAACTATTTGTGGTTTGGTCCTAGCAGAAATGGAGGTACCAGAGTGGATGAACCCTTTTTCTGTTTGTGGTTCTTAATTTTGGTAATCTCATTTGATGGTTTACCTCCTTGTAGACAAAATTCATTTGTTTTAATGATATTATTGTATTAAAGTATGAGGATTTTAAGTATTATTGTGTTTTGATGATAGTATTTGCATTGTGTTAAAAGTATTGTGTTTAGTTTGATGATAGTGTTGTTGATAGATAAATTGTATTGTGGAGTACTATTGAAATGGATTTTAAGCTATAACAGGTACAAGAATTATAAAAAAAAAATAGAGCTTTTAATTAAAATAAATTAAATATATAAAAAAACAAAAAATAAGTCATCCGCGACCATTCCTAGATTAAAATGGTCGCAGATGACTGATTAATAAAAATATAAAAAAAGAAAACGCGACCGTTTCTAAGATCAAACGGCTGCGTATTACCTTAGAATTTAAAAAAAAAAAAAATACAATACGCGACCATTAGAGGTCAAGAATTGTCGCGTATTACCGACAATGCGCGACCATTTCAAAATGGTCGCGTAAAGTCCATGGTTTTCCGCGAGCCTCGCATAGGCAACCATTGTACACTGGTCGCGTAATGTCTTTTACAATGGTTGCGTATGTGCAGTTTTGTACTAGTGATGGTAGGTTGTGGTCCTTGTTGAGTATGCTGATTGTGGTTCTCGATGAGTATGTTGATTGTGGTCCTGGTTGACTTGTGTATTGTGGTCGTTGGTCTTTGTTGAGAGTGTGGTGTTGTGTCCCTTGATGTTCCCTTCCCTTGGCTTTGAAATGATATATATTGTATTCCCTTGTCTCAAATGACTTTGCTTATATCTATATTCTATCTTACTTAACGCGTATTGGTGGGTTACCACCATCTCTCGCTGACGGGTGTTATCCATATGTTTTTCAGGTTATGATTAGCTTGGAGAGTGCGCTAGTGGATCTAGTTAGCGTAGTCTTGCCTTCCCTTTTGATTAGATTGTTGGCCTGTGTGCCTTAGACTGCTGATATGTTATGATGTTTCTATTAGACTTAGCCTGTGCACCCGTAGATTTTTGGGTGTGGCATAGCACCTTCCCGATTAAGAGTTTTGCTTCTGCTCGTTTATGATTAATGCTTAGATTGTTTATCTCTTATTTAAGCTTTTAAATATTGGTAAAATCGAGGGTGTTACACATTAGCCGGGCGACCGATCTCACTAGACGAACAGAACCTGTTCGTTTTTAGGGGCCTTGGTCTGGAATTCCGGGCCATGGCCTCCTCTCTTACCGCCGCAGGTATTCCCGTCTCCATCCCCCAGATGTCCGACTTTTTACAGGCACAAGAATTCATCCACGCCGAGTATTTCCCGGCTGGATCGGATGGTGGTTTTGGCGCTGCTCCATCGGCGCTGTATACAGACCGTGGCCGTCGCAACAATTGCGATGGTGAACGGAATGGTTTCAATGGTCAAGGCCGAGGCGATCCAGGTCGTGGCCGTGGCGGGCAAGGCAGAGGACATGGTGGCCGGAACGGCGTGCTGCGTTGCAAGATATACCGGGCTCAAGGACACACTGCCGTGTACTAGTACAAGCGATACACCGGGCAGCCGCCAGCTCAGGCAAATATGGCTGCTTCCGGCGAAGACACGACGGTGCCCTCAACCGCCGGCTGGTTTCCGGACACCGGTGCATCGGCCCACGCAACACCGGACGCACCCTTGATGTCCCAATCCGATGAATACACCGAGGTTGACGTTCTCTATGTTGGTAATGACATAGTTTTGATTATTTCACGCGTTGGTCATGCGTCTATACCTTCCGAGTCAAAGTCCTTACATTTATCTAATGTGTTATATGTGCCTGAATTGTCAGTCCTGTTACTCTCTGTTCAGCAGTTTACTAATGACAATAATGTCTTTTTTGAATTTCAAAAAAATTGTTAATGCGTTAACATATGTGCACCTGTCCAAATGATGCACAAGGTTATTTGACCTATAAACATGTTTAATGATAGTTGTGATTGCAATCATATTTAATTTTGTTTGACAGGAGCTGAAACAAACGAAAGTGGACTAAATGTATGTGGTATGCACATGTGGGAATAAAGTATATGGTATGTTCGTCGGAGGTCGTCAGCAACATCGAGTCCAATATACATTAAACCAACAACAACAGCAAATAACAAATGAAGTGGGAAACAATTCAAAAGCTCAAAGGAAAAATCAATAGAGCAGTGTGCAAAACCCAAGCGACTGTGCCACATATGCAACCAACTAGGACACCATGATAGTTGCCTCAACTGCCCACATATGTGATTGACGTGACGATCAGAATGTATAATTATTTGTTTCTAATCATTTACTTTTTGGTGTATTATTTTTGATAGGATAATGACATAAATAACAGGACGTGATTACATATTATGCGTGTACACTTTTTAATGGTAAGGTGCACACAATGAGTTGTTTTAGTGATGCGTTATGCAATGTCGATGCACTCATGATTTGATATATATGCACATAGTTTTTCATTTGTTGTAACCTAACGAACAAGCGACATATTCGTATAATTGAGCAAATAATGTTGTGGATATAAAAGCACATGTGCAATTTGGCAAAATATGTGGGCAAATACTGTGCAGAACTAAACTCAATCCTAGTGCTACGTGTGCATTCTGGACAAAATTGTGTGGACATATAAATGTGAAAATTGAACATATCGGAAGGAAAAAATGAACACTTAGCAATTTGATTTCATTCATTTTTTTTTTTTAAAAATTAATGTGATGTGATTGTGTGAATGAGCTTTTTTGTAGGACGAAAATTAAAATAACAATGCGACGTTATGAAACAACACGTGGTCTGTGTGAACAAAATCCTCAAAGCACGTGCACTCCACAATATAATATGTCGATTTTTCGTTAGGTTACAACAAATAAAAAATATTGTGCACCTAAGCGAAATCATGTGTGCACTTAATGTATATAACGTAACACAACAATAACGCATCGTGTGCACCCTCTAATTAAATTGTGCTCACACACAACACACAACACATAATAAACCACATAGGTCAAGTTACAAAACCAAGTTAACAGAATTAGAAACATTTATGAATAAACATTATCCCGAAAAAACAACAACCTACAAACTTCATATTGGCACATCAAAGACTAATTGGTAGCCACTGGGAGTAGTCATAAACTGAAATGCCTAAGCTAGATTCTTACATTTGTGAACATTGAAATCTGAAACAACAATATCCTTCATATATGGTAACCGTAGGCGCTGCAACACAGAGCGGTCATCTTTGCGTAACCCACAATCCCAATTCAACACATCTTGCCCTACATACGTCTCCATGTGACACATGACATAGACACCACAATCGACCTTACTTTTGGAATCACACCACAACATCTGCATCACCTTGGCAACCAAATTTCTACAGATGATAGACCTGACAATATCAATACACTTGAAAAACTCAAACAACATTTCCTTCTACATAACATAAAAAATTTTAAAATGAATAGCAAACAATTACAGATAAGAAAACCCTTAGTGATTCATAGGTCTGATACGTACCAAATTTTCCAAAGTGCAAACAAATTAAATGAAAAACTTGCCACAAAATACAAAAGAAAAAAAAAAGCAGTAGCAAAAACATGCCATTACTAATACAATACACACCACAACACAGCAGAATGCACACAATCGTTGCTATTAGGTAACGAGTGTTTGGTACCGTCTGGTGATATGTCCATGAAACAATCAGGTAGTTCGCCTCCATTTTGCTCTTCGATTGTGAATGTCCACAGCATTATTACAATAACATTAAATTCACTCGTCATCACTTTGCAGGACTTACATGTTCGTAGAAGTGCCAACATTTTAACTTAAAAAAAAAAAAAAAAAACCGTGCACATATGTTTTGTCTTTGTTGCACATGAGGACACACGTGCGCATGTGCACATTAGTGTGGGCAAGGAAAACAATATGTTGTGCGTCTACTCCAAAGAGCATCATAACTCTCAGACATGATTTTCTGCAGTTTTGCAAATCTTTTTCATACAACTCTGTTGCCAGAAATCTCAACATTAAATATGCACCTTTTTTTTTTTTTTAACAATTCCAATCTAAATGCAATAAACACACTGTATCCAATATTAAACATATGCTGTTAAAGGTGAGTGATGCGCAGCTCGACATAATTACATGATTTTTCCGCCTCCAAGTCGTATGGATTCGCATTCATCTCTTCGCGCCTCAGGACTGTGTGCACAGTTCTCGCCGCTTTGCTATGCTGGAATGCTGTTTCTGGATGGTGTTTGCCGCATATAGGATTATCGTTGGTTGGAGGCCATATCTATTATTTCGTTTAATCCTACCATAATTAGTATTCTTTAATTTTGGTTTAATATCAACTCCTAATTTTTACCTTAATTATCCTAATTAGAAATTGTCTTAACTGCCATTTTTATCATTAAATATGATCCTGAAATATTTTTATTCCCTATAATCTAATCCATCAATCTACTAAAATCTTATGGCCCATATTTGTCCACATGTTTGTATTTTAAAGGTGTTTGCATGTGAATGCAACCCTATATATATATACTAGCTTTTTACGCATACTGCGCGATTGTGATAATGCCTAATATTTTTTTTTAAAATAAGTACTTTAAAGTATATCAAGGCAAGATTATATTGGAATTGCTCATGCATAGATAATTGAATGTTGAATTTGCGTATTTAAATAGGTAATTTTAAGTTTACAAATGCAAGATAATATAGTCAAGGTTGATTATAATTGGTAATAAAATAATTGTATAGGTATGGTTGAAACCAAATACGGGACATAAGGGAGAGCAAATAAAAATTTGGGCATAAAATATTAAATATATACTAATATTAAAGAGTTAACTGCTGATTGACAAACAAGGACATTGCGAGGTAGTTTATCACGTTAATTTGTTGTGTGATTTGAATACTCTTTTTGTCAATAAATCCCCTAAGTAGTTAATATGATTGGCTTAATTATATATTGTTTTATTTTTTTTATTTTTTAAAAACAATTATTACTATTACTATTACTATTACTATTACTATTACTATTACTATCACTATCACTATCACTATTACTATCACTATTACTATTACTACTATACCCTTAGGTCATTTTACATGTTAATCTAAACAGTTAATTTTTTCTAATATCTTTTTACCAACCGTTGATATAATTCGCTGGTCAAATCCGCTAACGCTAATTGTTAACTGTTGATTGTCAAACAAGGACATTGCGAGCTAGTTCGCACTTCAATTTGTTGTGTGATTTGAATACTCCCTTTGTCAACAAATCCCTCAAGTAGTTAATATGATTGTCTTTATTAATTTTTTTTCTTTAATTTTTTCATGGTATTAATAAAATACTTGATAAATAAATATATAGCATTATTTTGTATTATAACTTTGATATTTAATTAAAAAATAGTGCACAAAAAAAGATAATAGACAATGTAGTGAATATAATCAAGTGATGAATTTGAATGTAAAGAATTTTTACATTGGAGAAATATAAAGACAATATAATTAATAAAATTATTTCTCTTAATTAATTTATTGATAATGGATAATTTTTTAATAAAGACATTGTAGGGACAATGTTGTGAATATAATCAATTGATGAATTTCAATGTAAAGAATTTTTATATTGGAGAAAAATAATGACAATATAACTAATGAAATTATTTCTCTTATTTACTTTATAGATAATGAATATTTTTTTTTTTTAATAAAGACATTGTAGACACATAATTCTAAATTAAGGAAATGCATATGTATTATTTTTTGTTGTAGCTACTAAATTATTATTTCTATCTACTATACTAATAAGAGCCCAAGAGAGTTAGGCCTATAATGGGTAGAAAAAATGGCGGTCACAGATTTTAATCAAATGAATGGCTCAGATTGATTAAAAGATTGATCAGATTTAAATTTTACACTAAAATTTCCTAAAATACCCACACACCGTTACTAATTCCGTTAAAATTTTAAGAATTGCCGTTAGTTCACTGTTAACTTACTCATTGATTTCAATAAAAAAGGGTCTTAGGTTCGAACCTCATCCCAATCAAAGTTGGCATAATTAATACTATATTTTACTCTTATTAAATCGGTCACAGATTTTAATCAAATGAATGACTAAGATTGATTAAAAGATTGATCAGATTCAAATTTTACACTAAAATTTCCTAAAATACTCACACACCGTTACTAATTCCGTTAAAATTTTAAGAATTGCCGTTAGTTCACCGTTAACTTACTCATTGATTTCAATAAAAAAGGGTCTTAGGTTCGAACCTCATCCCAATCAAAGTTGGCATAATTAGTACTATATTTTACTCTTATTAAATTATATAAATAATAATTTAGTAGTTACAACAAAAAATAATACATATGCATTTCTTTAATTTAGAATTATGTGTTCACAATGTCTTTATTCAAAAAAAAAATTATTCATTATCAATAAATTAAATAAGATAAATAATTTTATTAGTTATATTGTCTTTATTTTTCTTCAATATAAAAATTCTTTATATTCAAATTTATTAATTGATTATATTCGCTACATTGTCCTTACAATGTCTTTATTCAGTGAAAAATAAATTATTAATTATCAATAAATTAATTAAAAGAAATATTTTCATTAGTTATATTGTCTTTATTTTTCTCAAATGTAAAAATTTTTACATTCAAATTCATCAATTGATTATATTCACTACATTATCTATTATCTTTTTTGTGCACTATTTTTCTAATTAAATATCAAAGTTATAACATAAAATAATGCTATATATTTATTTACCAAGTATTTTATTAATACCATGAAAAAATTAAAAAAATATAATTAATAAAGCCAACTATATTAACTACTTGAGAGATTTTGTGACAAAGAGAGTATTCAAATCACACAACAAATTGAAGTGAGAACTACCTCGCAATGTCCTTGTTTGACAATCAGCAGTTAGCGGTTAGCGTTAGCGGATTATACTAGCGGATTTGACCAGCGAATTTATTTAATTATTAACATTGGGTAGAAAAAATGACCGCCAAATTATTAAATCAAATGAATGGTTCATATTGTTCAAGTTTTAATTTTTTTCTTTTAAGATTTTCTAATTTATCCTTAATTATATGATTATCCATTTAACTTTTCCGTTAATTCACCGTTAGTCTAATTCTAATATTAAAGTCTAATATAGAATTATAACAACACCATTAATCTAATTCTAATATTAAAGTCTTAATAGAACTTAACCACAAATCCTAATGTCGGAATCTCCTCAAACAATATTAGTATATATTTCATATTTTATACCCTAATTTTTATTTGTTCTCCCTTATGTCCCGTATTTGGTTTCAACCATACCTATACAATTAATTTATTGACAATTATAATCAATATTGACTATATTATCTTGCATTTGTAAAATTAGAATTACCTATTTAACCTGCACGGGCTTAGCTCATGATTTAGTGGGTAGTATTTGGGAGAAGAGAACAAGGTTTGAACCTCGGCGGCGGCAATGCGGGAATTATGTCCAAAGTGGGCAGATTCCTTGTGCGTACCAGCATTTGGCCCTGTCTGCTGAACCATTGAGTCACCGTGATTTACAACTTCCCACAATGCTCTGTCGGTCGGAGTGTGGGGGGACCCTTGGGGTTGGGGACTCAACCTTTGGGAGAAGAATTACCTATTTAAATACGCAAATTCAACCTTCAATTATCTATGCATGAACAATTTCAATATAATCTTGCCTTAATATACTTTAAAGTACTTATTTAAAAAAAAAAACATTGGGCATTATCCCAATCGCGCAATGCGCGTAAAAAAACTAGTAATTTAATAAGAGTAAAATATAGTACTAATTATGCCAACTTTGATTGGGATGTGGTTCGAACCTAAGACCTTACTTATTGAAATCAATGAGTAAGTTAACGGTGAACTAACAGAAATTAACGGAAAAGTTAACGGATAATCATATTCATTAAGGATAAATTAGAAATCTTAAGGAAAATTTAAAATCTGATCAATCTGAGTCATTCAATTAATTAAAAAATTTGACCGTTATTTTCTCTACCCATTATAGGCCTAACTCTCTTGGACTCTTATTAGTATAGTAGATAGTAGATATATATTAGGGTAGAAGATATTTGGCAAATTATTGTATGGACTATGGTCCACACAATGTTATGTGGCCCATAACAAAAAGTACATTTTTAATATACTAAATGTACATTATTTTTGTACTGAATGTACATTATACAATATAATGTACATTCATAATAAAAATAATCCCCGGAATACAATGTACATTATTTTGTACTGAATGTACATTATTTTTGTACTGAATATACATTATTTTACAATAGATAAAATATGGTCCACACAAGTTGTGTGGACTATGGTCCATACAATAATGATTGAAGATATTTTAGTATAGGGTAAATGGGCTTGGGTTTTCATATAACATAATATATTTATATACTACACTGGGTATTTTCAAAAAAAAATATACTACACTGGGTGGGCTATGAATCTTAAATCTTTAATAAGCATATATATAAAATAAGTGTAACCCACCATAGTCTGAAATCCAATCTCTTAAGATATAAATATGGGCTAGTATATGTATATGCTATATATTTAAACCATACTTTAAAAGTTGGGCTCTTGTAGTAAAATATACTATTAAATATTCTTGGTATTGAAATTGGGCTTAGTTGAAAAATAAATTTATATAGGAAAATAATTCTACAAAACAGTTTTCGGATTTAAATTTTTACGGGATGTTACAATTATGGGGTGTCAGTCCACAAGGAATGAGGTGCTAAGAACTAACTCGAATTGATTCATATGAAGCTAGTTCAACTATAATTAAGGTAAAGTAACGAAATTAAGGATATATCTTACAACAACTTTTAAAGTATGGTTGCAACAAATGAAGAGAGGTATAGAGATGCAACAAAGATAAAGGATATGGATCGGTTTAATGCCTACCTTGAGTCAAATTAAGGTAGAAATTTGAAGGTAGGTATTGCAATAAAGTCCTCAGCGCCACTCCTGTGATCTACCCGAGCTGAGTGTACTAACCTGCAAGTTTGCTACTCCCCATAAAGAACCAAAGCAATTCATCTTACCCCACACACAAGTTATTAATCCTATAAGTTTTATGTAAGAGATTACACGAAGGCAATCTAAAAGCTAATCCTTAAATTCCTACCTGCCCCATGGTGTAAAAATGTAAGGTTAGTCAAGAAGTCCTCTTACGATAGATTTTGAGATACTCGTGTAATGCAAAAATTGATAAGTGCATGGTAAGAGTGTTCGTTTTTTTTTTTTTTTTTTTTTTTTTTTTTGGTGGGGATGGTAAGAGTGTTCTAGTTATGTTCGGTTTCTATCAAAACACAACATAACAAATAAGTATGTAATTTCAGCTTTTACTCACACACATCAACAATATATCTTACAACAACTTTTACAAGCTAAACTAACCAATCATAATATATTAAGAAACAAACATTTATGTACAAATTAAATACACACAATCCATAATCAAAATATAAATATATTAAGAAAAAGCATCTTCATTATACAAAATACACACAAGATTAAATAAAGAGAAAATTAAGGAAATAAGGAAAGAACTGCTCATTGCTTTCTCCTTGGTCCTACGTTTGAAGCTGAATTGGTCTTGTATCCTCCCTAACTCTTCTCATTACAAAACAAATCATAATCTACTCATAAACTACTAACTAATCATCTCTTTGAGGCAACATTTTTGAAGGAGAAATTAAGATTGTAGAGAGAAGGGATGGGGTTGCTAGGGTTCTCAAATAGGAGAATGAACCATATTTATAGATGGGCAAAAGAACGGGGCAAAAATGATCGATAATTTTGTATAGTAGAAAATTGCAGATCTTGAGCAATTTGCCGCGTCAAACCGCTATAAAAGAAGATCTCAACCATTCAGTCAACTCGATCTCGTTGCGGTAAAGCGGACTCTCGCCGAGGTGAGAGTACTCTACAGCACAACTTCAACTTCCTAGCTGATTTTTTTTACCCCTTTAACTTCCAAATTTGACTTTGTGGTCTCAGAAAAATTGTAGCCCTTTGAGTTGGCTTTCTAATGCCACTTAAATCATCCCAATTAATATTTCTACATCCAATTATGATCAAAATATTGAACATAGGTCATTTTGAGAAAAAATTGTAGTTTTAGAATATTTTGCTTTAGTTTTGCAATAATGGTTTGACAACATCAAAAGAACGTAACTATCAAAAACACATCAAAAGTCATTCAAGTCATGCATTAAGCTATTCTTTAATTAAAAAATAATAAATTTAATTATTTGAGCACAAAAATCATGAAGGCAAGTCAAGACTTAATAAACAATTATGAGCAAAAGTATGTTGATTTTGTGTATTATCATGTAATTAACTGACTGAAATTAAAAAGTTCAATAAATAATTATCACATGATGATCCTTGAATTATACACTATTAATTAGAAATGATGTTCATTTATGCATGCTGAAAGTTGAAGAATTTATTCCATCATTTTCTCTATTTTATACCGTCATAAATTAATAAATATTAGTAGAATTAAATGAAAAATTAACCAGGACTATGTGGTCTAATGGTATCCGGGTTGGACTTCCATTTGGAAGGTTGTAAGTTCGAGCCTCAGTGGAGGCGTTATTGGCTCTTTGTGTTTCAGTAGGTTGAGAAAGTATATGAACAGATACTACAATGTAATAGAGCTAGTGGCATTCAAAATGAAAAATGAAAAATATAATTTTCAGGTAGAAAAATGAACAAATTCAGATACGGTGGGCTACGATCGGCGAATGTCCTTGTCAAAAGTCTAATTTTTTTTTTTTTTTTTTTTTTTGTTTTGTTTTTGTTTTTGTTTTTTGTTTTTTGTTTTTTGTTTTTTGTTTTTTGTTTTTTGTTTTTTTTTTTTGTTTTTAAAAGAAAAGTCTAATTGTTTAAAAGAGAAAGATTGTTGTCGCTACTCGATCGTACATTTTGAGTGAAATCTGTCTTGAATTGTGATTCTAACTGACACATGATCATAAAGAGACAAATCAACCTAAGTATCTGATCCATATATAGCTGATTTACTCAAATTAAAAATGTAAATAAATAATTTTTAGGTGGATTCTCAAATTATACACTATTAAAGTATTAATTACAAATGATGTTAAGAATGGATATTGTCATAGAAACTCTATCTGAACGACTAGCGCCAACGGCGACCTATCAGTCGCCGGAGGCGAATAACATCTCTGAGCTCAACACAAAAAAACCCAAGAGAGGAAGGGACACTCTGGAACCGACACCACCATCTACAATGGTGAACGATAACCAAGATATGAAACTGGAGACCGAACTGCTGTCTCCAGATTCAGCGCAATGGAGGACTCCATCTGATACCCCTGTCTATGCCTGGTCACAGTCGGTTGTGGGCGATTCACTGGCAAAAGGCATGGCCCGTGAAGACACAGATATGGAGGACGACAGAACTGTTAACCCTGTCATCCCAATTTCAGATGAAGAAAAGGAGAGGATCAAAAGACTTTGGCATCGGTCGATGATCATAAGAGTTCTAGGCAGGAAAGTGGGATATTCATACCTGCTCCAACGCTTGCAGAAGATGTTGAAACCGAAAGCTAACTTTGAACTTATCACGTTAGATCATGAATATCTCATCGCTAGATTCGAGTCTCTAAGGGACTATGATTTCGCCAAGTATAAAGGACCATGGAGTATCTTAGATCACTACGTGGTTGTCTAGGAGTGGGTACCAGACTTTTGCCCGCGGAACAGCAAGACTGAGAGACTCCTTACTTGGGTGAGATTTCCAACACTGCATGTAGAATACTCTGAGGTGGAATTCTTGATGAAGATTGCAAAGAGAGAGGGACGCCCAATCAAGATCGATTCTACTACGCGCCTCATCTCTAAGGGAAGCTTTGCACGGGTATGCATTGAGATAGACATTACGAAACCATTATTATCAAAATTTAGTCTTTAAGAGGAGGTATGGCCGGTAGAATATGAAGGTCCGCATCTTGTGTGTTCCAAATGTGGCCTTTACGGTTATAAGGAGAACTGATCTAGAATTAACAAGGCACAAAACAACCAAGATTCCTCCATGGACAGTGAGCACCGGTCGCAAGGAGTTCATGACGCACTGAACACTGCTTTTCCTCAACCGAAACAGCCTAAGCAACCAAGAAATGATTACACTACGAATTACGGGTCTTGGATGTTGGTTAGCAGGAAAGACCGTAGAAGACCACGAAGGGGAGAAAACCGTCCAGCACCGGGAAGACAACTGGCCCTTGAAAACTCTGGTGGTTTGGTTTGGGAAACCAGACGCGCTTTGCCCCACTAGAAAACCAAGATGGAAATGGAGGGGAACATCTGAATGAGGGCCAAAATGCGACCCCGATTTCTCCGAATGTTAATGTAACCTTGCCAAGAATTCGAACGAGTAGACAAACTGGGAAGAGCCTTGTAAGGCACCACTAAAATTAGAACCTTTCTGCTCAAATGGAGGATCTCCAGAGTAACCCACAAGTCCTGCTTGGACCAGCTCAACGAGGGAGTTTTAGAGGCAGAGGTGGAAGATGCGCAACACCAAGAAAGGCTACTGCTGAAAAAAAGCACACCGTCGTCCGTGGCTCAAATAATGGCCGACGAATTACTAGCACGACTGTCTACCACATTGAGGACCAACATGAGTTTCCACCCCTTATTGAAAAAGAGGCTACATCTAATAATGATCCCCCAGATATCCCATCTTCTTCTGCCAACCAGGTTGAACCTCAAGATGAGGCTATGGATGTTGTTGGTCCCGGTGATAGCTGACCTCATGCGCTCCTGAGCGCATATTCCTCTTGTTTCTTGGTTTTTTATGATTTGTTTAAGTTGGAATTGTTAGGGTGTGGCCTCGAGAGCTTTCCGCCGCACTCTTAAGCAGTTCATCAGTACACATAAACCCTCTATTGTTTGTCATCTTGAGCCAAAAGTTTCTGGTGCCCAAGCTAACAAGATTTGTTCCAGCTTTGGCTTTGACGAGTGGATCAGAGTTGAGGCAGTCGGATTCTCAGGAGAACTTGGGTGTTTTGAAGGAATTCAGTTGATGTTGAAATCATCAATACTCACCCCCAATTCATTACCATGCAGGTGGATTCATTAAACACAAAACTATGGTTGTTCTATGTTGTTAATGGTAGCCCGAACGCTCAACTCCAGAAGAAACTGTTTGCAGACCATTCGTCCGATAATCTCAACTCACAAAGCCCTTGGTTAGTGGTAGGCTATTTTAACTCAACATTAAGCGTAGATGAGGTTAGCAATCCTGAAAGTTTCTCCTTGAATCGTAGCATGGATTTCAATAATTGGATTCCCCAGGAGAGCCTAATTGACTTAGGCTTCTCCGGTTCAAAGTTCACTTGGATGCGAGGAATCGACACTTCGACCTTCAAAGGTGCAAGGCTTGATAGGGCCCTTGGGAACGTGGATTGGAAGATCAACTACCCAAATATGTTGGTTGAATACCTGCCTATTGTGGCATCCGATCACACTCCAATTGTGGTAAACTCTGAACCGGTCCTATCCTTTCCTACAACTAAGTCTTTCAGGTTCAATTTATCTTGGTCCACCCATCAAAAATTCCTTGAGTTCGTGAACCATTCATGGTCTAAAGGGGGTGATCTATTGTCGAATAAAACATCCTTGGCAGACTCCTTAACAGTTTAGAATAAGGATACTTTTGGAAACAGGTTTCATAGGAAGAAAAGAATGATGGCTAGAATAAGTGGCATGCAGCGGTCCCTGGCTGCTCAACCAAGAGCTGATATACTAAAGTTAGATAAAAAGCTTCGTGCAGAGCTTGAAGAAATTCTATACAAGGAAGAACTCATTTGGTTCCAACAGTCGAGGGAGGACTGGATCAACTCAGGAGATCGTAACACTCGTTATTACCATGCGGCTATAGCTGCTAAAGGGAACTCGGTTAGGATTAAGTGTCTTACAGATGAAAGGGGTCAGCAGCTTACTACTGATGGACAGATAAGGGACCACATTGTTGATTATTTTGTTAAATTGTTTTCTAAGGATAACTCTACTGCTCCTTTAGAACTTTTGCAGGGTCATTTTCCAGAACTAAGGGGGGTGTATTCAATCATGACTTTCATAGAGTTTTAAAGACTTTTATGAACTTTAAAAGTTTGGAGGTATTCAATTCAAACTTTTAGAGAGTCTTTAAAAGTCAGGCGGTATTCAATCAAGATTTTTAAAGAGTCTTTAAAAGTCGTGTGGTATTCGATTAAGACTTTTAAAGAGTCTTTAAAAGTCATGTGGTATTCAAAAGTTATGAACTTTTGTAGACTTTTTAATTTTAAGACTTTTGTAGACTTTTTAATTTTAAGACTTTTGTAGACTTTTTCTTCTCAAATATAAATAGTTGAAATCCAACCATCAACCCCAAGATTTCAAAATTTTCTTTCTTACAACTTTGAATGTTTTCTCTCTCTATTAAAACTCTATTTTTTCTCCCTATTTAAACTTTATAAATATATCTAAATTCAATAAAATTATTTTTTTCTTTATTATCCTATATTTTCCTCATACCTAAACTCTACTAATTTTTCTCTCTCCTAAACTTTACAATCTTCATCTAAGAATTTGAAATAATATTATTTTTACTTCATTATTGCTTGTTTATATTGATTTTTAGTTTTTCTATGAATTTTTTATCCCTAACTTTCTCTAATTCCCTCTAAATACATGAACAAAGCAAATTTTTCATTGTCAAATTTTAGTATAAGTTTCATAATATTCATATAAATACTTATATATTTTGTTTTTTTATTCTTTTTATGCTTATATTTGTAATATATATTTTTCCTTTTTTAACGAACAAGTTACTACGAATAGCGAACTACTGTTCGCCATAACAATTTGGGCTTACAAACAATAGCACCTTGTTGTTGTTTGCAGTCTTAAATTGCTATTGCAAATAAATAGTACTCTGCGTGATAGATGCCTAGCAATATATCAAGTATAATTTTTTTTATATATATTATTAATATTATATTTTTATTTTTTTTATTTTATGGAACTTGTAATTATATTTTTAAATATTTTATTTGATCAATTCTTTTATTATAAATTTTATTGTATAATATTGTTATGACTTTCTAATGAAATAGTTTATTTTTTTTTTGTTGATGTTTATTAATAATATATATAAGTAATTAGCATTTTTTTTGAAGAATAAGTAATTAGCATATAAGTCTCAGCATACTAGGGATAAAAATAATAATCTTGAGATTGTTGATGTGGGTGAAGAACTATATAATAAGAAGAATTTTATGATATAATGTTTTGCAAGAAAATTACAAAATGATAAGAATCAAAGTCATTGAAAGTTTGTAAGGGTGTATTCAATTTAGAATTTCAATGACTTTTGTAGACTTTTTAAAATAAAAAGTTGATAAAAGTCTATGAATGTTTTTTATATAGACTTTTAGAGTCTTATAAAGTTTTAAAAAGTTTTAAACGACTATGTGAAAGTCAATCAAAGTTTATTAAAATCTATCATTTTAAAAGTCTTTAAAGCTCTACAAAAGTCATGATTGAATACACCCCCCTAAGTGAAGAAGATTGGGTGAGGATTAATGCGCCATTCTCGACTGAGGAGATCAAGCATGTGATGTTTGAAATGTCACCAAACAAGGCCCCGGGACCAGATGGCTATACGGCTGCCTTTTATTAACAGACTTGGAGTATTGTTGGAGGCTGCTTAACAAATTTTGCCTTAACTTTCTTTGCAGATTGTTCACTTCCAGATGCATGCAACGACACCTTGATCACACTCATTCGCAAAGTTCCAAGCCCGGAGACATTTAAACAACTGAGACAAATTGGCATGTGCAACGTATCATACAAGCTTCTTACCAAAACAATGGTTACTAGATTGAAAACAGCCTTAAAAAAACTCATTGGTCTCCATCAAACCAGTTTTGTCCCAGAGAGACAAGTCACTGACAATATCATTGTATATCAAGAGCTATTTAATTCAATGAATTACAAGAAAGGCTCCAGGGGTTGGATGATGCTCAAAGTGGATTTAGAGAAGGCCTATGATCGCCTAGCATGGAGTTTTATAGAAGAAACACTCTAAGAAATTGGCTTCAATTCCGAGTGGAGGATGAACATTATGACATGCGTGACTACCCCAAGATTAGCTATCAACTGCAATGGAATGCACTCGGAATGGTTCTACCCAGGAAGAGGGATTCGTCAGGGAGACCCCATATCACCCCTTCTTTTTGCATTATGTCTAGAAAGGCTAAGTCATGTTATTAACGTTTCTATGAATGCAGGTAACTGGAAAGGTATTAGGGTTGCTCGGGATGGCCCTCATATCTCCCACCTTTTCTTTGTAGATGATATGGTGTTATTTGGTGAAGCTATGATGGAGAAAGCAAAGGAAATGAGAACCTGTTTGGATAAATTTTGTGTCAGCTCTGGTCAAAAGGTTAATCTACAGAAGTCGTCGGTTTTTTTCTCCATAAATACCCCTACGTCTCTCCAGGAGTCTATCACAAATTCCATTGGTATATCAAAAGTGGAAGACCCAAGCAAGTACTTGGGAATGCCATCTATCCATGGCAGGTTGAAAAACAATCATTTTCAGGACTTCTTGAAAGAATTCAGTCCAGGTTAGCTGGTTGGAGATCGAGAACTCTCACCCTTGCTGGTCGCCAAGTGTTAGCACAATCTATTCTGTCTACAATCCCTTACTATTGTATGCAGACGATGCCTTTACCAGCTGGGATTGTTAACTCCATTGAAAGACAGATTTGGAGCTTTTTTTGGGGAAGTTCGGAAGGCTCAAAGAAGGTTCACTTGGTCAGTTAGGATACAGTTACTCTAAGCAAACAGAGAGGTGGGCTTGGTATTCGAAGAATGAAAGAAATGAACCAAGCGTTTCTGGCTAAGCTTGGGTGGAGGATCCTCAGAGAGAACAACAGTTTGTGGGTTCAACTCATGAAATCAAAGTATTCAATATCAAGTGAGGATTGTTCTCTATGACAGTCGAAAAGGAACACGTCACATGTTTGGAGAGGCTTTCTCAAGTCGAAACACATCTTACAGGATGGTACCAAGAAGGTGGTGTAGAATGGGAAAAACACATTGTTCTGGATGGATAAATGGTTGGAATGCTTTATGATAGATACCCCAAAAAAGAACATCTTGTCGAGCAGATAAGGCCAGGCGGTCAGGCGCAAATGGGGCACAACACTTAGCAATAAGGGGCAACACTCGCTGTAACACCCCGTGTTACGGCCTCTAACCCGAACTAATTATTTAATAACTTACCATTAAAAGAGAATTTAATTCCCTTAATTAATTAAGAGGGGTCCACCATGGATCATGGACCCTTATCCCTAAACCAAATCCTTAGTCCTATAAGGAATAGAATAAGTAGATCCTTACCATTCAGACCCTAGTTAGGACTCTTAAGTATATATAAGGACCTAGGAGGAACCTAGAAATCACACCACAATAGATCCCACCAAACAAGAATTCCCAAGAACTCCCCTATCACCAAACGTAGGAGAAATCACGAAGAGGAGATCTTAGAGAAAGAACCTTAGTAGCCAAGGATTCTAATTAAGGCTAAGAGGTAACCCATGTCTCAACAAAACCTATTTTCCTTGCTATAATCTTCTTCTTTGGCTCCTTTGATATGCAATTCGATGCTTGTGTCTTGATAAGGCTTTTATGATGATTATAAGATAATCTTGATGTTTATGAGATGATCTTGATATTTATGTGTTGATCTTGATGCTTATGTGTTAATCTTGATGTTCTTGATTTTAAGATAAATTATGATCTTGTGCTTTAAATATGACTAGAGCCCTAGGGTTAACTCGCGGATTTCGTATTTTGATATTCTTGGTATGTTTGGGTGGGATTATGCATGATCAGGTATTGAGTCTTGGTATGTTTAGGAGTCGTGTTAGGATGTATTTAATGTGATTCTTGGTTTTAATCCATTACTTGATTACGTGGTGTCGTCGTTTGTATTTAAGTGTGTCTAGACATGGTTTCGGGTTCCACGCGGGATCCCAGGACCAAAATATTACATAAGAGTCAGTGGGGGGTAGTTGGGGAAGGGGTACCCGCCACCTACTCGCTGCCCCATGAGACCGCCTGGCAGCGGGTAGCCGGCGGGCAGGCCACTGCACGCCGGGCACCCGCTGCCTCGTTATTTGCCGCCGGCGGGTGGACCACCCGCTGGAATTTCGGTGTGGAACATGGTGGTTTTCCCCGTTTGATGTTTCCCTGTGTCCCGTGGTGTCCCATAAGACCCCTTTTGTCGTGCTTGAGTCTAGTTTGATGTATCGGGTACCGTTCGTAGGATAAAAGAGTCTTGTGTATTGCATGCTAGTCGAATTTGTATCCCATCGGCCTAGGAGAAAAATGCATGAACCCCTTAGGCGTATCTCTAGTAATGTGGTTGAGCACGCATAAGTTATATATGTATGATTTCCCCCTCCTTATGTGTTAATGTGGGTTGCATGTGCTTGGCTATGTGTTATTTGTGCATGATACCCCAATTGATTGCGATCAATTGGCTATACAGGCAGTTGGATAGGTTGAGAATCAATGGCTGTTAACCCGGCCGGTTGCGATCGGACGGGTATATAAATATATATATAGGGTTGCGGTCCATAATCTGGTTGCGATCAGATATTCGTACTATTCGGGGTGTGGTCCATCGTTTGGCTGCGATCAAACGTTATAAATGAGCTGCGTTTCATTGATTGGTTGCGATCAATCTACTTGTGCTGCGGTACAGGCAGGGTGCTTCGGGGCCATGTCAGAGCTATATGCGCTGGCGCTTCGTGTATGGGCGCGTGAAGGGTCCTGCGGCACTACCAAATGTGTTTACGTGTTGAGATAATGATTGAATACTAATATGAATGATGTGAAATAGTCTTGTGACCTTAGGGTGTATGATAGTATCTTTATATGCGTGATTATATCTGATGAATGTGCCTACCCTTACTTGTTGAGTTTATTCTCGGTTTTAAATTAGAGTTTCATAATTATATATCTATTCCGGCTTCAAAATGGTTTTCCTTAATATATATATATATATATATATATATATATATATATATATATATATATATATATATATATATACCTATATTGTATTTTAACGCGTTAGAGTGGGTTACCAGCATTGTTCGTTGAACAGACATATTTGACTTTCAGGCTAGAGGACCCTAGGCTTAGCTAGTTAGTTCCTTATCGGCCTGCGTTCCATGATGATGTACTTAACATTGATTTGAGGATTTATGATGTTTAGATAGTTTGGCCTGTGCGTCTGAGTTCTCCAGCTCAGACGTGGCATAGCACCCCAACAATTATGTTTAGTTATGCTCTGTTTTGAGAATTAATGATAGTATTACCTTTATTTCATAAGCATTCAAAGTTTTAAATTTTACGGGTGTTACAGTTGGTATCAGAACCCTAAGTTTGACCCTAGGATAAGACTCTTAAGACAAGACTTTAGGATATTAAGCTGGAACTCTAGGTGTTTAGGAATATAAGTGTAATACCCCGTGTTACGGCCTTCAATCCCGGATTAATTATTTAATTAATCCCGTTAATAATAATTAAATATGATTTAATTCGGTTAGGTTTCCCTTTAATTAATTAATGAGGTCCAGCATGAACCGTGGACCCTTGCCTAAATGAGAATCTTAGGCCTATTAGGAATAAAGGAAGTAGGCCTTTTACTATTCAGATTATGATTAGGATTCTCTTTAATTAATTAATATGGTCCACTATGGACCATGGACCCTTATCCCTAAAACAAGTCCTTAGTCCTATAAGGAATAGAATTAGTAAACCCATACCATTCAGGCCCTAATGAGGAGTCTTAAATATATAAATAGGGATATAGAAGGCACCTAGATCTTTCACCACAATAATCTCTCACCACACAAGAAGTTCCAAGAATCCCCTTAGGAGAAATCAAGAAAGAAGAAAGCTTAAAGAAAGACCCTTCATAGCCAAGGAATTAATTAAGGCTAAGAGGTAACCCATGTCTCAACAAAACCTATTTTCATAGCTATGATTCCCCTCTTAGGATTCCCCCATATTATTGTGTATTGATGAATTGTGATATTATTATTGATGATTGGTGGGATGATTCCATGGGTGATCCTGGTGATGAGAGGTTCTTGATAATTATGGTGTTCTTGATGATTATATGACGTTCTTGATAATTATATGGTGTTCTTGATGTTCTTAATGATTATATGAGGTTCTTAATAGTTATATGATATTCCCACCGAATCTTGATTTTGGAAGATGAATTGTGTTCTTGTTGATTTAAAAATAATTAGAACCCTAGGTTATATCGTGGAATCCGTATGGTATTATTCTTGGTATATTGGGTGGGAATTCGCATGATTGGGTGTTGATTATGTTTAGAAAAGCATGATAGGTTATGTGCCGTATGTTTCTTGATTTTGATCCATTAATTGTCTACGTGTGCTATCAATTGCGTTTGAAAGTGTCTAAGCATGATTTCGGGTTCCACAAAGGTTCCCGGGGCGTTTTTGGTGAAAAAGAGTCAGTGGGGGGTAGGTGGGGGTAGGGGACCCGCCACCTACCCGCTGCCTAGTCGGGCAACGCCGGCAGCGGGCAGCCGGCGGGCGGGCAGCTGCCCGCCGGGCACCCGCTGCCCGGAATAGTAAAACGCCGGCGGGGAGCCGGCGGGTGACCCCTCACCCACCGGCTACTCGCTGGAAAGTACCACACCTTGGGATTTTGGCTTCCCCGTTTGATGTCCCCCGACCCCCGTGGTGTCCCAACGGACTCCGTCTATCGTGCCTATGTCTAGTTTGATATTTTGGGTACCGTTCGTAGGTTGTATGAGTCTTATATATTACATGTTAGTTGAATTGGTATCCCGTTGACCTAGGTGAAAGAAGTATGAACCCCTTAGGATTATTCTTAGCATGTGAAGGATCACGTATATGTTTCGTTATACGTTTCCCCCTTCCCAATGTGTTAATATGGGTTGCATGTGCTTGCTATGTGTTATGTGTGCATGTTACCCCGATTTGGTTGAGATCAATCGGGCTATACGGGCAGTCGGATGGGCTGAGAACCATACCGGCTGTTAACCAGGCTGGTAGAGACCGGTCAGGTATATAAATATTATATAGGGCAAAGGTCCACTATACGGGCAGTTGAATGGGTTGAGAACCATCCCAACTGTTAACCAGGCTGGTAGAGACCGGTCAGGTATATAAATATTATATAGGACAGAGGTCCACTATACGGGCAGTTGAATGGGTTGAGAACCATCCCAACTGTTAACTAGGCTGGTAAAGACCGGTTAGGTATATAAATATTATATAAAGCTGCGGCTCATCGGTCGGTTGCGATCGACCCCTCCGTATTGTGAGACGGGGCAGGGTGCTGCGGGGCCGTGTCAGAGCTATATGCGCTGACCCTCATGTATGGGCATGCGATTGGTCCTGTGGTGCCAACAAAGTGTGCTATATGATGAGATAAGAAGGATTGGCATTGTGACTGTTATGGAAAACGTGACCATAGGATTCTTGCTAGTAAACTATACATGTTTAATTGTGATTATTGGTTGTGTTTATCTATAACTGTGCCCTATCTCGAGAATCGTATATACTTGGTTATGACTGTAGATTGTGTATACCCCTATTTGTCGAGTCGGTTCCCTGATTTGAAAACTAGAGTCTCTTAGGATATATCTTCATGCTTCGAAATGACTTTTCGTATATCTATGTATATATATATATATATATATATATATATATATATATATATATGTATTGTATTTCAACGCGTTGGAGTGGGTTACCAGCATCTCTCGCTGAACAGATATATTTGGCTTTCAGGCACAGAAGAATAAGTCACTGGAGCGCGCTAGAACTTGGAGCGTAAAAGTAGACAGTTTCCCTTTCGGCCTGCGTGCCATGCTTATGCATTTACATTATTAAGGATATTAGTTAGTTAGCCTGTGCACCTGAGTTCTCTAGCTCAGGTGTGGCATAGCACCCCGTACTCTTGTATTCTGTTTTGGGATTTAATGAGATTTCACCTTTATTTTATAAGTTTTAAATGTCTTGAAAATCTGGGGTGTTACAATAAGACTCAGGAAACTTAAGACGCGCGGTGAGATTGTGAGTCTGCCTATCATTGCATGCCTAACTTTCCCCTCACTCTATTCTGCACTTAATTTAAAGAACCCCCTATGCTTATCGCATCAAGGTAAGGGTGCGACCCACTAACTTGCCGTTACGATAAATATTGGCCATGTAGACCATCAGCATGGCACCAACAAGAAGCCCGTAAAAGGACACCCGAACCCTCCGCTCACGAATCTCAAGCTCAGAATCTACAACATCTGACATAGGTCGCCTAGGCACTAAGCGACGCAGTCCTCCGTAACAACAACCGACCACCACCACCACCACCACCAAACGGAAACTCAGATGTCGCTCGACAAGTTTCGAACCATCGACCACCCACCTTCTCAAGGGAAGAGGACCCCATGATCCTCGAAGAATGGATCCGAACCTTCGACAAAATCCTCGGGTTGGTGGAATGCCCAGAGGAACGCCGCGTAAAGATAGCCTCATTCTACTTCGGACACGAAGCTGATCTTTGGTGGATCCACGAAGGACCCACCCATAGGCAAGAACCGGGGTTCAACTGGGAATGCCTAAAAGCACGGCTACGAGAACGGTTCTACCCTGCGCACGTAAGGGCAACCATGTACGAAGAATTTCTCCACCTAAAACCAAGGGATGGCCACCGTCATGGAATACCAAAAACGATTCCTCGAGCTGGCTCGTTTCACGCCCGAATTAGTTCCAAAAGAGACAACCAAGATAGAGAAATTTGTGTCAGACCTCAACTTCGAAGCCCGAAAGGCCATAATCGTAAGCAGGCCCCGAACCCTTAACGAAGCCTACACCAGAGCCGCCGACCTCTATCGAATCCAACTACTACAACGGGGAGTTGAGGAATAGATCCGTAAAAGAAACACAGGAGGCGGGGCGCCACCTATAAAAAGGACTAGAAACGACTCTAACACGAGGCCGGTCAACCCAACTAGCCAAGGGCCGCCCATGAGAAACAACGAAGCAAATATAAGGCCATTCCTTTACCGAAGATGCAACAAGGACCATAGAGGGAAGGACTGCCTGGGGAACCTCTGGCGATGCTTCAACTGCAGGGGAGAAGGACACAAGTCCTTCCAGTGCACTCAACCCCCAAAACTCACGCCCTACGGTCATGGGCCAACAAGGAGGCGCAAACAACCAAGGGAGTTACGGCACCTCCGGAAAGGTATTCGTCATTAGCCGCACCCTGGCTAATCTTGAAAATGAGGACAACATCGACATGGAAAACGTATCCCTAGGAAACGAGGATCCCGCTAATCAATCAGAGGAAAATCAAGGAGAAGAATTCTACTTAGGTTGATCTGAGAACTCCTGTAAACCACCCTCTTAGTAGGATCACTTGTTTAGTTTAGTTATTTGGAGATTTTTATAAATAAAAGACAAAGTCAATTAAAACAGCGTAAAGAGGAGGACTAATATCCCCCATTGATCCACGAGTCACAAAAACCCACCACACGGTGAAGGCAAAAGTCCGACAAAGGAATCCGGTCAAGCCTCTTTGGGTCAAAAGGAGGATAGGAAAAACCCAAGGGATGCACAACAAAAAAGGGACTAATTCTACCAATGGGAATGGAACCTTAAACCTCTCACTTATAAGACTAGAACCTTAACCACTAGGCTATCAATGTTTCTTAAAACTTCAGGGGAACACTCCCTTCTTAAACCCCTCAAAATCCCTAAAACTCACAAAATCCCCAAATCAAAAACCCTTCTTCTTCTTCCTCCCACACACACACACTCTCTCTCCCTCTTCCCCCTCCACGCTGCCGGCACCTCCCCAAGAAACACCACACACCGCCAATAGCCGCCACCGACGACCGCCCGCGCGCTCACCATCGCCGTCCCGTGAGCCGCCCACGACGAGACCGCCCGACCACCACTTGCCTCCCGTCGATCGCCTGGCCAGCCCACACTGCCGCACACAGCTTCCGACCCCGCCAAGGCTTGCCAAGTCCTCGCCGCTGACCCCATGTCGCCACCGAAGCCGAGTCACGTCGCCGGAGTTTCGCCGGAAAACGTCAAAACCGCACTACCACCGCTTCTTGGAAAATCTCACAATGTCGAAAAAACCCGTTGGTACCCGAACCTCGGAATGGAACAACACCAAATACACGGTGATCGGAGGTAAAGCCCTCGAACCCGACCAATTCTCTCCGGAGTTGGTCGATATGCTTAAATTCCAGGGGCTTTTGGATACCTATCTCACAATTAAAGGAGATACGTACCCCGAGTTGGTGAAGGAGTTCCATTGCCACTTAATAGCCATCAAACGGGGGGACAAGTTGGAAGTCACCTCCAAGGTCCAGGGCAAAGAAATAGTGCTCTCCGAGGGCCGGTTGGCCAAACTCCTGAAACTGACCACCACGGGTGTGTCAGACTATGACCGAAAGGCATGGATCGGTACCCAAGGCACGGGGTATAAGGACTACCTCGGGTACTTGCTAGGGAAGGAGGATGGCTTCACTTCGGCTACCCAGCCAAACAGGAAGTGGCTAAATGCCGAACAGAAGTTGCTAGTTATGATTGTGTCCGACAGCTTGTTGCCCACTAACAACAAGAGCAAGGACGTGGGGAGCTTAGAGTGCATCTTTGCCTATTTCCTTAAGCATAAGCTCAAGTTCAATTTGCCCACCCTTATGTTGAAGCACATGGAATTCTGCAAATCTAGCAACCGGCTCAGCTTACCCTACGGGATGATCCTAAGTTGGATCATGTAAAGAAAAGGGGTGGACCTAAGCCACACGGAAGCCAAACCCGTGAGTGGGATGGTTTTCAATGCCCAGAACCTCTGCCGCAATGACATCTACCATGTCGGAGAGGGACAATACATCACCCTCGAGGAGGTTTGCCTAAAACCCACTGAAGAACGACGGGAGTTGGTTGACCAGTTGGAAATCTCCAACAAGAAACTGAGACGGGCAATGCAAGAATGTGGGGAACAAGATGAACAGGAAGAAGACAGCGAGCCTAACCCACCTGCACCCGCACAAGAAAGAGGGAACACGGAAGGCCAAGATGAAAGGTCCGTCAATGAGCGCATCCTCGCGCAACTCACCAGGCAGAACCAAATCATGGATGAAGGGTTCTCATCCCTAATCCTCGCAACACACTCATTAGATCGGAGAGTGGCGGCAATCGAGGCCGTGTTGGGCACGCGCGGGGCATATAGCTCGGGAGCAGGAAACCAAGGTAGACCCAAAATTTCCAAACACCACCTCACCAAGCTCCACTCTACCCCCAACAAATGACACGTGGAGCCACATTTCCTAAAAACAGGAGGCCAAATGCGTGACGCCCAGGGCTGATAGAATGGATCCACGCACAGACTTCGGGGACGAAGCCTCTTGTAAGGGGGGAGGGTGTAACACCCCATGTTACGACCTCTAACCCGAACTAATTATTTAATTACTTACCATTAAAAGAGAATTGAATTCCCTTAATTAATTAAGAAGGGTCCACCGTGGATCATGGACCCTTATCCCTAAACCAAATCCTTAGTCCTATAAGGAATAGAATAAGTAGATCCTTACCATTCAGACCCTAGTTAGGACTCTTAAGTATATATAAGGACCTAGGAGGCACCTAGAAATCACACCACAATAGATCCCACCAAACAAGAATTACCAAGAATTCCCCTATCACCAAACGTAGGAGAAATCATGAAGAGGAGATCTTAGAGAAAGAACCTTAGTAGCCAAGGATTCTAATTAAGGCTAAGAGGTTACCCATGTCTCAAAAAAACCAATTTTCCTTGCTATAATCTTCTTCTTTGGCTCCTTTGATATGCAATTCGATGCTTGTGTCTTGATAAGGCTTTTATGATGATTATAAGATAATCTTGTTGTTTATGAGATGATCTTGATATTTATGTGTTGATCTTGATGCTTATGTGATAATCTTGATGTTCTTGATTTTAAGATAAATTATGATCTTGTGCTTTAAATTATGACTAGAGCCCTAGGGTTAAATCGTGGATTTCGTATTGTGATATTCTTGGTATGTTTGGGTCGGATTATGCATGATTGGGTATTGAGTCTCGGTGTGGAACATGGTGGGTTTCCCCGTGTCCCCTAGTGTCCCATTTGTAACACCCCCTAATTTCCATGCTACATTAAACCTTAAACATGCAGATAACTAGCCAAAACATCATACACAGCGGAAGACTAAATAGGGATTATATAAATAGGAAATAAAGGGTGCTATGCCACGCCCACCCAAAGGTGAACGCACAGGCGAAACATCTGCATAATCCACAATCTAAATCCATACACAAACAAGAGTACTAATGTCTAACATTGGCACACAGGCCACAACATCTCAAAACAAAGGGATCTAAGCTAACAGGTTCTAGACCGCGCTCTCGTGTACTCATCACCTGAAAGAAACACATAAGATAAGGGACGACGCCCGGTCAGCGAATAATGCTGGTAACCCACCAATACATGTGAAATATCATATGTAGATAGTTAATATATATACAAAATCATTTGCGAAATGGGATATAGTATATAACAATTTCAAAATCCAAGATAGAGATCAACACAAGACTCTATGCATTCACAAAAGACAAGGGAACACATCCCAAGACCACAAGAAGCATTAACGACTCACAAGAACGGCTCAAGGTATAATCTAACCATCACACAGTAGATTAACACCCGACATGCATAACATTAAGAATAAGGACACAATCATCGGCAACACATTGCATTTGCGACTACACACGTCACAAATAGAGAAATGCACAACAACGGCTACACAAGCCTTCGTGACATCACTCATCACGAATTGATATGCCTTCCTTATGCCCGGTTCCAACCTTATGGCTACCCCCAACCTTATAGCTAGTTCCAACCTTTACCTCCAGGACCCCTGTACTTCTGAGTCCAACCTTTTCCCTCCTCGGACCATCGTCCTCCACCAACAAGACCACCGATTTCATAGTACACGAGGTACCGATCACACACACGGCAACACATGCCACCCAAGAAATACGTGAATCCATCACTCTGGTCACAAACTCCATAATCGCGTCATGGCCACCACGAGGACCACTGCCGTACCTTGGTGACTAATGTCCCATACCATTAATCGTGCAATCTAGGTACAGCCACACACACCACACCACAACAGGAATCAATCAACGGATCACAACGAAGATATAAAACCATACTCAATCAAGGAATGGATCACAGTCCAACAACAACGATGATTAACACAAGTCATCATCAACCAATAGGAAAGGAAAAACAACACACATGCTAGCATTTAAACACCGAACTAGCATGCTTATCAAACGGGTAAACCAAACATAGTTCCGAAGAACACACCAGACCCATCACGGTTCAACGAATCACAATGTTGAACACTTAGCACGATTCAAGACACCAAAACCTACATGGATTCCTACCATATAGTTCTAAAATACGAAACATCAAGAAGACACTCAAATAGTTCCACAAAAGAACATCGGGAAGTCAAAAGACCAAATACCGAGTCAAAAGAATCACGGGGAGCAAATCCTCGCCAAACCACACTATGTACCCCGCGGGTGGACCCACAGGTAGACCCCCACCCGTGGTTCCGCCCGCGGGTACACACCCACAAGCCACCTTGTACCCCGCGGGTGGGGCGGCGGGTAGGCCACTGCCCGCCATTCCGCCCGCGGGTACATACCTGTACACTATAATAATCCCTTCGGGGATTTTTAACTCCAAGCTCAATTTCAAGTCCAAAACATGCCAAATCTCACCAAATACAACAAAATAACTTGAATCAAAGGAATAGCCAAGCAATGGCACACATGAACCCTAAACACAAGATTTAGATATGCATTTTCACAAGACAATGCATAAACACTCACATTTCATAGCAAAATCACATGTAGAATCCAATAATCATCAAATAGGTAAGCAAAATAGATTTTGTAGAGCATGTGTTACCTCTTGAAGACTTATCCTTCACTTAAAACACCCCACAAGGCTCCCAACAAGGTTCCCTGTCCACATCCACTTCAAGAACACACCAAAACAACATAAAGATTTCACCTTTATAAAAAGATACCTTAGAAAACACTAAAAACAAAAGAGGAGCTTAGATCTTACCCTTCTAGATGCTCAAAAGTATGAAAGGTAGAATCTTGAAAGAAAACTTGAAAGATCTTGGTAGCCCTAGGTGTGGCTTCGAGAGAAAGCTAACTAGCTTTTAGAGAGAAGAGAGAGAGCTTATGATTTTTCTCTTGGAGAGTGTTTGAAGAAATGAAATGTGTCTTCCTAGGTTAGCTTGAAAGACTATTGCCAAGGAAATGTCTCATTTACTCTTACTAAGATGAAATGTGTAAGGGAACAAGGAAACAACTCACAAAGCTTTAGGTACAACTTTTGACTTTGGGGTGACTAGTCAATTACTAGTCCGCGATTATTGAATTTTCAGGAATTTTAGGAATTAAATTAGAAATTGGATTATGATTAATTACTTAATTAATCCCTTAATTGAATTTGGATTACGGGGTGTCACACCATTGGACCCCGTTTGTCGTGCTTGAGTCTAGTTTGATGTATCGGTTACCGTTCGTAGGATAAAAGAGTCTTGTGTATTGCATGCTAGTCGAATTGGTATCGCATAGGCCTAGGAGAATGGTGCATGAA
This sequence comes from Ipomoea nil, assembly GCF_001879475.1. Taxonomy (NCBI): domain Eukaryota; kingdom Viridiplantae; phylum Streptophyta; class Magnoliopsida; order Solanales; family Convolvulaceae; genus Ipomoea; species Ipomoea nil. The sequence goes on along the minus strand of NW_017617844.1, from coordinate 2,676,709 downwards.
CCCCTTAGGCGTATCTCTAGTAATGTGGTTGACCACGCATAAGTTATATATGTATGATTTCCCTCTCCTTATGTGTTAATGTGGGTTGCATGTGCTTGGCTATGTGTTATTTGTGCATGATACCCCAATTGGTTGCGATCAATTGGCTATACATGCAGTTGGATGGGTTGAGAACCATCGGCTGTTAACCCGGCCGGTTGCGATCAGACGGGTATATATATATATATATATATATATATATATATATATATATATATATATATATATATATATATATATATATAGGGTTGCGGTCCATAATCTGATTGCGATCAGATATACGTACTATTCGGGTTGCGGTCCACCGTTTGGTTACGATCAAACGTTATAAATGAGTTGCGGTTCATCGATTGGTTGTGATCAATCTCCTTGTGCTGCCGTATAGGCAGGGTGCTTCGGGGCCATGCCAGAGCTATATGTGCTGGCGCTTCGTGTATGGGCGTGTGAAGTGTCCTGCGGCACTACCAAATGTGTTTACGTGTTGAGATAATGATTGAATACTGATATGAATGATGTGAAATAGTCGTGTGACCTTAGGGTGTATGATAGTATCTTTATATGCATGATTATATCTGATGAATGTGCCTACCCTTACTTGTTGAGTCTATTCTCGGTTTTAAATTAGAGTTTCATAAGTATATATCTATTCCGGCTTCAAAATGGTTTTCCTTATATAAAATATATATATATATATATATATAGAATCCGGATCAGGTGAGGACCTAATCTTAGGTGAGGACGTGAGGACTAATTTTGTGCGTTTGTTTTTTTTATTTGGATGATCCAGGTTTGAGTTCTTGAGATGACATGGATTGATTTTTTTTGTTAAAGTGGGATAATAGTGTCTTTTTCTATTTTTTAAGTGTGAACGCATGTATAATCCTTGGCCAAATTGGTTTCCTATTTTCTTGGATCATCACCGTTGCAATTTGGAGCCGCGATTTCTTCATCATTGATTGAGTGTTCGCCCACGCAAACTAATCAGTATTTTTTATTTTTTTTTGCTTGTTCTTTTGAGTATAATATTGTCTATATTTGGATTGTCGTGTATATGTATAAATGTCTGGGTAGTACGATTGTGCATTCGTGTGTGCTGATTGTGCAACCTAGTGTTGTAAGTTGTGCACTATAGGCTAGGGAGTTGTGCATTATAGCACATAGTTCAATGCATCGTAGAACATTGGATGTTTACTGTATGATTTTTTGGCGGGGTTTGAATGCACAACAATGAAGTTATTGATGCACAACACTCAGTATAGGAATGCATAACATTTTGTATAGGAATGCACATCTTTTAATAAGACCGATTTATCCTAAATTTATATATTTTAATATTTTAAAGAGATTTGTTTTCTTAATCCGTGTGATTTGTTTCTTTTAATCTCAGTCATACATCATTTTGATTTAATGGTCTAGATTAGTCCTCACGTCCTCACCTAAGATTAGGTCCTCACCTGATCCGGACTATATATATATATATATATATATATATATATATATATATATATATATATATATATATATATATGTATCTACCTATATTGTATTATTATTTTAGGCAATTTGGGCACAGTAGCGGCCAGTTTCCATAGCTGATTCGCCCTCATATGTTAGCCCTACTTTCCTTGTAGATTTTGGCTCCACGTCAACCTTACTTTCATTGTACGGATTTTGTATTCTTGTGTAAGTATCCTCCTGGGATCATCATGTAGTGGGATCGCTTTTTCGCCTTCTTTTGGCACTCAAGCGGCTGAAGCCCTAGAGAAATAATACAATATTATTCTCTATTTTCCCATCATAAGCTCTACGTTTATAGTATTTTACGGTAGTGTTGGCCCGCCGACCGGCAACCTAAAAGCAGCGAAACCAACATTGGCGTCGTTCGTGGGGATCGAAACTAAAGGTCCCGTCTCTAAGCTTTGCTAATGGTTCGTACCCGGCGTAGCAACCGGAACAATGGACAAAACGTTGTGGCCCCGTCGGCAAGCGGTCACGTTGCTGTTGTAGTTAACGCAGGAGATTTACCAGCTGACAGCCGCGCCTCCGTGGGCGATCTAAGGGAGCAATTAAGCTGCCGCACTTCAGGCGGGTAGTCGGCCGCACGTATTGAGTGTACTGTCGTGCAGACTAATAAGTCACCAAGAATGGATCAACCACCGCCCATCGCTCGGGCCCAAGCCAACTTCGCCGAGTTGATGTCGCAAGCTTTCGATGCGTACGATGGAGCATGCTTTCGATTCAAAATTTATATATATTTAGAAACTACATTAAAAGTACTATTAAACACACAAAAAAAAATCAAATTTAAAAATAAGTAAAAAATACAAAAAAAAAAAAAAAGTAAACAAATAAGAAAGAGTTGGTTTGACCAAGGAATAGTAAATATGACAGATAAATGGGACAGAGAAAGTACTAAAATTCCAAAAGTGAAATAATGTAAGTAGAATTAAATGAAAAATTAAAAATTTGCAGGTAGAAATATGAACAAATTCATATATATATATTTCTAATCTAAGTAATTACAAGATCCATCAAGCTAGTTTTCAAAAGAATCCACAAAAGGGAGAAAAAGAATACTACTCCCTATATGGTATTATATCATTATCATCACCACCAGCCTTGTATATGCCCATCCATCAAGTTAAGATGTATTAATTTAAGTTTTAACGACTTTTATAGATATTTTAATTTAATATAAATTTTTTAAAAAATTAAAAATGTTTGACCTACATATTTTTATGGAATTATACAAAGTTTATGAAAATTTAGAAAGATTAAATGAAAATCATTCTAAATTTATCACTTTAAAAATTTATAAAAATTTATAAAAATCTTCATTGAATACACCCCTTAAATTTCCAGAAGTGAAATAATATAAGTAAAATTAAAAAAGAAAATGAAAAATTTGCAGGTAGAAAAATGAACAAATTAATATATATTTCTAGTCTAAGTAATTACAAGATCCATCAAGTTTTCAAAAGAATCCACAAAAGGGAGAAAGATCTTTATTATCATCATCACGAGCCTTGTATGCCCATCTTCCCAAGCTTGAAAAACTCCAAATCATTTTCCAACGGCGTCAAGTTCAAATCCAAGCACAAAACCCTCCGGCCGCCCGCCGGAATCTTGACAACGGCCGCAACGCGATCCGGCGGCGGTGACGACGACATCTCGCTGTTCATGACGACGGCTCTATGCCTCCTCATGTGCCCTCCCAGAGCTTGCCCGATCCCAAACTCTTGCCCGCATATGGAGCACTCGTGGGTCTTGGGCTTCGGCGGCGAGCTGGGCGGCAGCTCCACCATCGCCGCCGTTCTCGGCCGTTTGTGGCTGGCGCGGTGGCCGCCCAGCGCTTGGAACGACGGGAACTGCCGGCTGCAAGTCTTGCACTCGAAAACCCGGCCGCCGCCGCCGCCAGCGGTTTGGCTCGTTTGCTCCGCAATATTATTTTTATCTCCTCGGCCGCCGCCGGAAAGTAACATTAAGCAATTAGCCATGGATGTTAGGCTATCAAACTCTTCTTCTCTTGATCTTTTAATAGGAAGATTTACCATGTTTAAGGTTTCTTGACGTGTGGAATAACAATGAGAAACGAGGTAGTGTGAATGTTCTGTCGAAATGAAGAGAACGAAGATAATGGAATGGAGACACCATGTGGGATTTATTGAATAATTTATAGAGATATCTAGCCATGTAGTATATAGTTTCATTTTGACTTTCTATAATTGACTTTTTTTTGTTGAATAAGAAACATTTTCTTTTGGGTTAAGTAAATGAATAAATCTATGTTCATGCATATAAATAGTATTGCAGTTGATTCAATGGATATGTGTATCAAATCTAAATTATGGTAGGATAACCATAGCTAAGATGGCTAAAGATATAAACTCGAGTTCGAATTTTAACGTTCTTTATTTGAGTTGAACAGCTATAATAACTTAAGCTGGTTTACTTCTTTATGGTCCTTTACCGCTAAGGATACAAGGCAGGGTGGGTTTACTCAGCATACACTCTCAAATAGTGACTATAGGTTTTCCTCATTATTCCAAATCTAGATTATGATAATTTATATTATGTATTTATACATTTTTATATATAACTATTTAATTTACTAACAGATTTTCGTTAGTAAAATATTGAAATCCAATTCGTAGGTAATTATGTTGTAACTATTTAATTATTTCGTTGCTAATTTTGTTGGTAATTTGTAGTTTAATTAGTTTTATGCTAGTGAAGTAAATATAAGTATCTAGCTAGTAAAGATAAGATAGGAGACAATTCTTTTCTACGTTTGAGACTATTCAAAGAATTATGTTATGGAATATTAGGTTTGAATTTGGAAGTGTCATTAGTATTAGGTAAGATGGATATTGGCTTTGCGAAATCCCCGTTATTAGTGGTAGGTGTATAGATCGATATGTGAAGTAGAAGTACGTAATAAATGAAAATAGTTATTACTCTATTTTTTTATTTGAAAAACAAAAAAAATATATTTTTAAATTTCTTTGTTATTAATTTTAAAAACGTGTACAAATATACATTTTTTTTATTTTCTATTCTCTAATTAAAAAAAAAAAAGTCAGTAATTAACAGTGTTGTAAAAATCGATCTAGGTGGGCGCCTAGGCACCGCTAGGCCAAGGCGATTTCAGCCTTAGACGGCTTTTAGTTGACTAACCGACTAAACCGGCTAACTAGCCACCTTAGGCGTCAACTCGGCCGAATTGAGCGCCTAACTCGACCAAGTTGATCCCTAATTTGATCAAGTTGGCGCTCAACTCGACCGAGTGATTTTTGTTTTTTTTTTTGCCTACCCGACTACTACTTTTCTATATTTCTCCAACCAAGTACTCAACTAACCATCTATATGCAGTTGACTAGTTTGAGAGATTATAACAATCTAACAACTCCTAATCTTGAGTGGGAAAAGAGAAAATGATATACTCGGATTACTAGACCTCCTAGGCGGTGCCTAGGCACCTCCTAGCTAGACGCTCTAGGGCCTAGGCGCTAACGCCCAACTAGCACCTAACGCCTTTTGCAATACTAATTAATCGATCAAAGTACCGACCCAAACTTGTTTGTCGCTTCACAAAATGGGAAAGACAGTCAATTTGGGGTTGGTAAGGAGTGAGTGTTTTCATTAATGGACAACTCGTAACGGTGTAGAAGAAGGAACGTAACAGTTGGTTGGTTGAGTTGAATTATATGTACAACTGTGTGGTGGTTAAACAACACTAAACTAATTTGTTTTAACTAACAGGCGGCTAGTCAACAACTCACCATGATGCATTTCCATACGTTGTACCTTAGCTTGCTTCTACATATATATATGCCCATGTAATTCAAAAGTCCAACATATACTAAGATACTACACACTACTAGTCTAAACGATTATTTAAAAAAGTAATACCTCATCATGCATGGTACAATTAAACCATAAGAAATATTTTGTATCGTAACTTATTCCTATTAATTGTCCACACCAGTCTACAACAAGATTATTGTTGGTCCCGATGGGAGGGATCACAAATCCAGAGGGGGATAGACTTGTATACGGTTTTTAAAAATTTTTACTATTCGAATGATTGAAACAAGCTAAGGAGTAGTCTTGTTTCAGTCAATCTTTCATAAAGAGTTTGGCAGTGAATAGGGCTGTGCAGAACCCGACCCACCCGTTCAAACCGACCGACCCGAAGACCGAGAGAGACCAACCCGGAATGACCCGAACCCGACTCTCCTTACCCGATCCGCCATGCAATACGGCGTCGGTTTAGAAGGTTCGGGTGGGGTATACAATTTTGCCAACCGACCCGTCCGAATACCCGAACTATCCTAGGGTTCCCTAAGGCGTTGTATAATACATCGTCATTCCATCAATGTATATATACATGCCTTCCACCACTTGGTCTTCATTATTTCATCTGCGCAGCTGACCTAGGGTTTGAGATCTGAGATCGCATCTCTCATTCTCTCGACTCTCAACTCTCTCAGTCTCTCAGACTCTCAACTCTCTCAGAGTCTCACTCTCTCAGACTCTCAGAGTCTCACTCTCTCAGACTCTCAGTCTCTCAGAGTCTCAGTTCTCTCAAGAGTCAAGACTCATCACGCATCAGTCATCTCTGATTCTGTAAATCCGTAAGGTAAATCTCTAATCTCTTAATCTCTATTTCTCTAATCTCTAATCTCTTACAATCTTACTCTCTAATCTGTAATCTCTAAATCTCTAATCTCTTAATCTCTATTGTCTAATCTCAGGGTTCTCAGAATCGAAGTGTCGCAATCTCTAATCTCTAATCTCTTACTCTCTGTCTCTGAGAGTCTAAGTGGTGGAAGCCGTGGTGAACTGGTGATTAGAAGCCCTTGTTCTCCGGGGATTATTTGGGAGAAATCAAGTAAATCGTAAACCCTAGTTTATATTAAGAAAATGTTTGTGACTTTGTGTTATATTATATTATTATGATGATATGTGGTGAATATTTTGAGAAAGCAGTGTGAAATCAAATGTCCCTTATTTGTGAATTTTTAAGCCTTTGAATCTTTGAGACTTTGATTAGGGTTTCTATGACTGATGAATCTATGATTATGTGGACAGTGACAGTGTGAATCTGTTGAGAAGTTCCGGATGGCATGTCACTTGTCCCTTATTTGTGATTGTATGATTTGTCTGTATTGTTTGTGGAAACCCCCAAGTCCCTAACCCCTGTTGGCTGTTCATTGTTGGTGAAAATGGTGGAAGCCCCAATTGTAATTACCAACTGTGAAATCCAGTAAAATGATGAATGTACAGTTCAGGCTATAACAGGTTCCTGATTTATGGATTTCTTTGTCACTTTGTGTGATTAATGTGATACTGTGATTGTATCCCTGTATGCCTGTATAAGTTATAAGTTTATGGATGTATGACCCTTAATAGTTAATCCCTTAAAGTCCCAAGTATGAAGTCTAGAAAAATGATGAAGTTAAGAGGTGCCTGTCTTCTGATTCTGGATTTCTCTTGTTCTCTCAGTTCTCTGTGACTATCTAAATATCTGATTTTGTTCAATATGTGGAAGTCTAATATGTAATACTACTATGTATAATGGTGGAAGTGTAATATGTAATACTTCTATGTATGATTGTATGGTGGAAGCTTTAATATGATTGTATGATTTGTAATCTCCCTAAGATGTGTTTGGTTGTCTGCTTTATGTGGATACTGATGCCCATCTTTATAGATGGAAAGCATAAGTGCATCTGGACACCCTCCAACCTCAACTGATGAGGAGCATGGAGTAGAAGCTCAAGGTACTGAGAGAAATCCTCAGACAAATCCTATGCCTTCTCCTCCTGTTGTTCCTACAAAGAAGAGGAAAGAGGTGGAGTCTAGATCTATAGTATGGGATCATTTTGAAAAGATCCGTGCTCCACCTGCTGAAGGTGAAACTGAGGGACCAGTAGTTGAGGGCAAATGCCTTTATTGTGCAAAAATTTATAAATGTGAAAGTAAAAAGCATGGCACTTCCTCATTGAAAAACCATATGAACGCCTGCCTAAAAAATCCTCATTGTAAGGACACAAGACAGTCTCTTCTCACCTTTAATGCCTCTGGAACAGAAGCTTCTGAGGGGGTTTTGGGGACTTGGGTTTTCAACCAAGAGGCTATTAGGAGGGCATTGTGTGAGATGATCATTGTTGATGAACTTCCCTTTAGGATTGTTGAGGGAAATGGCTTTAGGAAATTCATTTTAGTTGCATGTCCTAGGTTTCAAATCCCTTCTAGGTGGACCATTTCTAGAGACATTTACCAGATTTACCTAGATGAGAGAATAAGCCTAAAAAAGTTGTTTAGGGTGAGCACCCAAAGGGTCAGCTTGACCACTGATACATGGACCTCTGTCCAAAGGATAAATTACATGTGCATTACTGCACATTTCATTGATGATCAGTGGAAGCTTAACAAAAAGATCATTTCCTTTGTCCCAATTTCTTCTCATAAGGGAGAGTACATAGCCAAAGCCCTTGAGAGTTGTCTTCTTGATTGGGGGATTAAAAATGTCTTCACTGTTACTGTTGATAATGCCTCTTCAAATGACACAGCTTTGGGGTTTTTCAAGAACAAAATTCTGTCTTGGGGTGGGTCTTCTGTTAGGGTTCAATATATGCACATGAGGTGCATAGCCCATGTGTTGAACTTAGTGGTTCAGGATGGGTTGAGATATGCAGGTCCTTCTGTTAAGAAAGTTAGAGATGTTGTGAGATGGGTGAGGAGTTCTCCTGCTAGACTTAAGAAGTTTAGAGAGATTGCTGTGCTTAATGGGGTGGAAGCCAAATGTGCATTACAACTTGATGTTCCAACAAGATGGAACAACACATACATGATGCTCAACACTGCCCTTCAATACCAGAGGGCCTTTGAAGCTTATGAGAATGATGCCTCATTGAATGCTGACTTATCTGATTCTATTCCAAATTTTATGGATTGGCTTTCTGTGCAAAGCTTAGTCCATTTCCTGAAAGGCTTCTATGAGATGACTGTGAGAATATCTGGTTTTCTCTATGTCACTTCAAATACTTTCTTTTCTGAGATTTCTGACTTAGGTTGCATGCTGGATGACATGGTTAACTCTGTTTCAACCTCTAAAAAGGTAAATTGTTAACATTTTCTGAATGTGTTTGTATGCATCTGTGAATTGTGTTAATTTTTTCTGTGTTATGTCTGTTTTATAGGAAATGGGGTCTCATATGAAACAAAAATTTGAAAAATATTGGGGAGATCCTGAAAAAATGAACTTCTTGATATTCTATGCCAATATTTTGGATCCTAGGGATAAGATTGAGTACATGCCTGCCCAATTTGCCCAGTTATATGGTGATGAAAAAGGAAAATCATGCTTTGAAAAGGTTCAATCTTCTATGGTTCTGCTGTTTAATGATTATACAGCCACCTACCATGTGCAGTCTGCATCCCCTACTGTGCAATCTACCCAATCTGAACCTGTCCATTCTCAAACTTCAGTTGGAAAACCTCAGGCTAGAATGAAAAGCCAGCTTAAAAAACAGAGAATGGAGTCTGGTGGAAGCAGTAAAGAAACTGATCTCCAGATTTATCTAAGTGAAAAATTAGTGGAAGATGAAGAAAATGTGGACTTTGATGTCCTAAGATGGTGGAAGGTCAACAGTGATTGATTTCCTATACTCTCTAGAATGGCAAGGGATATGCTAGTTGTTCCCATTTCAACTGTTGCCTCTGAGAGTGCATTCAGTACTAGTGGTAGGGTATTAGATGCCTTTAGGAGTTCCTTAACTCCTAAAATTGTTGAAGCCCTAGTATGTGCACAAGATTGGTTGAGGGCACCCAATCATCCAATCTCTGTTGAGGAAAACTTGGATGATGTTGAAAGATTAGAGAAGGGTACTGTTTTTTTTTTTTTTTTTTTTTTTTTTTTTTTTTTTTTTTTCTAACTTTCTAGGTTTCAACTTTATAAATTGTTAATTGTTACCTTTTCTAAACTCTTTTTTGTTTTTCCTTTTTGTGCAGAATTGTCCACTGGAGCTACTGGTTCTTTACCAAGTACTGTTGGAACACTCCCAATAATTGCTGTAATACTTTTATATAACATTGCTTTCTGACTTTCTGTTTAGTTTGATTGATAAATGTGTGGACTCTTTGAGGCAACTCAGGTAAGATTCCAGAACTGCTAATTGCTAAGTGGCTTGGTAACTTTTTTATAAATGTTGCCGCCCTTACTCAATTACATCTCTGGTATTCTGGAATTCTGGTATATCACTTCCATTCCTCTCATATTCTCCTTTCTGTTTAGTTATGGACTTATGGCTATGATGATGCTTCCACCATTTGTCTGAATTAAAAGGACTTTGGGTGTTTGGTATGTTGCTCTGAGACAAAACTCATGAAGCAATTTGCCCCCAACTCTAAAATGATATGAAAAAAAGCAATCTGAGCCTTTCTTATTAATTATTATTACTTCTCTACTTCTCCTTGTCTTTATTGGCTTTAAAGTTTAAAGCCTTTAATGGTTTTATAATTGAGCAGGAAGATGAGGAATGGATGAATGCTGATTGCTGACTGCTGACTTGCTGAGTACTTTAGTAATTAGTACTTAGAAAGTTTAGTGTTGTTTGATAATTGTTGATTTTCTCATTTTGTGAACTTCATTTTTGCTTTTTGAATTTTGAACACAAGTTGGAAACTGCAATATGTAATTATGTATCTAAATGCCTACATAGCTTTGGTAATTTAGTTTAGGGTTAATAAGTTCGAACATTTTTACAGTTTTTTTTTTTTTTTGGTATGTTTTATATTAATCCGACTTCAAACCGAAATCCGACCCCCACCTGACCGTATCCGAACATGGGAAATCCGATAGGATTTCCCTCTTAATTCGAACGAATTGGGGTAGTTTTCCCAAATCCGAAATCCGAGCGGATGAACGGTTTTCTAAACCGATCCGCCCGAACCCGTCCGATGCACAGCCCTAGCAGCGAACAGGGACGGAGTCAGAAATTCGGTTGAGGGGGTGAAAAAATACAGACGGACAAAAAATAAAACACATCAAAATTATGATAATGTCAAGATTTGAACCTTTAACCTTTACTATTACCAAAGATATGCACAACCAATAACTCTAACTCAATTGTTGTTAACATTTAGTAGTTTTTTTATACTAATACTAAAACTTGTACTACCAGGACTATGTGGTCCAATGGTACCCGGGTTGGACTTCCATTTGGAAGGTTGTGAGTTCGAGCCTTAGTGGAGGCGTTATTAGCTCTTTGTGTTTCACTAGGTTGAGAAAGTATGTGAACAGATACTACAATGTAATAGAGCTAGTAGCATTCAAAAAAAAAAACTTGTACTATATATACATACAAAGACTATATATGGGGTGAGTGGCCGTTTTTAACTTGATAATGTAAATACTTAAAGTAACACACACACACACACACACACACACACACACACATATATATATATATATATATATATATATATAGGGAAGGGTTCAGGTGCGGGTATAGCTTCCCGTGCGGTTGTGTGGTTAGATCTGAGCCGTTGATCAAATCTAAATCAACGGCTCAAATCAATGAAAATTAAAAAAAAAAAAAATACGTGTTTGGAAGAAAGCCACGCACCTTAACTGTTAGATCTTAAGCACAAACTCACGCACATTAAGTACAAAACCCACACACATTAAGTACAAACTCACGCACATTAAGTACAAAACCCACACACATTAAGTACAAACTCATGCACATTAAGTACAAAATCCACGCACATTGTTGGACAAGAAGACGCACAGAAGACGCACTTTTGGTAGACGCTTTTGGTTTTGGTAGACGCTTTTGGCCATTTAGACGTGCTGCATGCTTCTTCATCCAACACACATTAAGTACAATCTCACGCACATTAAGCACAAAACCCACCACTTTAAATATTAACTCACAGACTTTAAGTTTCAACAACTCTGACATTAAGCACAAACTCACGCACATTAAGTATAAAACTCACGCACATTAAGCACAACCTCACGCACAATAAGCACAAAACCCACGCACTTTAAGTATTAACTCACAGACTTTAAGTTTTAACAACAACTCACATTAAGCACAACCCCACGCACATTAAGCACAAACCTCACACACCTTACGCACAAAACTCACGCACATTAATCACAGATCCGCTCACCTTAATTTTGACCTAGATGCAAAAATTACAAAATTGCCACCGCGTCTTTTTATAAAATTTTAGTAATCCTGAACGTTGATTTAAGCGAGATGAATGGCCCAGATTAAACCGCACAACCGCAACTGGGCACCCTAACCACACCAGAACCTAATTATATATATATATATATATATATATATATATATATATATATATATATATATATATATATATATGACTAATAGGTAAATAGGTAATCTCATACCATCACCAACACGTAATGTGTCATTACCATTGTAGACCTCCTAGAAGGAAAGAACATCGATGTCCGGAGTGGTATGATTGGTGGCACCTGTATCTGGAAGCCAAGTGTGAGAACCTTGAGGATCCGAAGGAGTTTCTTGATAAATGACATTAGCCTGAGGATCCATGGCACACCAAAGATGGCATGTGGAAGCAGTATGACCTAACACATGACAAAGTTGACACTTGGGTTGCCAGTTGCCGTTGCGTCTTCCACCACGGCGACCGCCACCACGCCCGTGGCCGCCGCCACCACCACGCGGCTGGCCAGTTTGGCCGCTGTTTTGACCGTTGTTCTGGCCAGAACCACGGCC